>NC_048312.1:30585414-30604728 GCF_013100865.1 Trachemys scripta elegans | reverse complement strand
GGTGAGTGACAGTTGATTAGGGGGCGAGGGCACATGACTTATGAGGAGAGGCTGAGGGAACTGGGCAGCTTATTTAGTTTGTAGAAGAAAAGAGTGAGGATCCTCACTCTTTTCTTCTACAAACTAAATAAGCTGCCCAGTTCCCTCAGCCTCTCCTCAGAAGTCATGTGCCCTCGCCCCCTAATCATTTTTGTTGCCCTCCGCTGGACTCTCTCCAATTTGTCCACATCCCTTCTGTAGTGGGGGGCCCAAAACTGGACTCAATACTCCAGATGTGGCCTCACCAGAGCCGAATAGAGGAGAATAATCACTTCCCTCAATCTGCTGGCAATACTCCTACTAATGCAGCCCAATATGCCATTAGCCTTCTTGGCACCAAGGGCACACTGCTGACTCATATCCAGCTTCTTGTCCACTGTAATCCCTAGGTCCTTTCCTGCAGAACTGCTGCTTAGCCAGTTGGTCCCCAACCTGTAGCGGTGCATGGGATTCTTCCGTCCTACGTGCAGGACTCTGCACTTGTCCTTGTTGAACCTCATCAGATTTCTTTTGGCCCAATCCTCCAATTTGTCTAGGTCACTCAGGATCCTATTCCTACCCTCCAGCGTATCTATCTCTCCCCCAGCTTAGTGTCATCCACGAACTTGCTGAGGGTGCAGTTCATCCCATCATCCAGATCATTAATGAAGATGTTGAACAAAACCAGCCCCAGGACCAACACCTGGGGCACTCTGCTTGATACCAGCTGCCAACAAGACATGAAGCTGTTGATCACTACCTGTTGAGCCCAACGATCTAGCCAGCTTTCTATCCACCTTATAGTCCATTCACCCAATCCATACTTTTTAAACTTGCTGGCAAGAATACTATGGGAGACCATATCAAAAGTTTTGCTAAAGTCAAGATTATCACACCCACCGCTTTCCCCATATCCACAGAGCCACTTATCTCATCAGAGAAGGCAATCAGGGTGGTCAGGCATTACTTACCCTTGGTGAATCCATGTTGACTGTTCCTGATCACCTTCCTCTCCTCCAAGTGCTTCAATATGGATTCCTTGAGGATCTGCTCCATGATTTTTCCAGGGACTGAGGTGAAGCTGACCCGTCTGTAGTTTCCCGGCTTCTCCTTCTTCCCTTTTTTAAAGATGAGCACCATATTTGCCTTTTTTCCAGTCGTCCGGTACCTCCCCCAATCGCCACGGGTTTTCAAAGATAATGGCCAATGGCTCTGTAATCACATCAGCCAATTCCCTCAGCACCCTCAGATGCAGCGCATCCGGCCCCATGGACTTGTGCACGTCCAGCTTTTCTAAATAGTCCTTAACCTGTTCTTTCACCACATAGGGCTGCTCAACTCCTCCCCATACTGTGCTGCCCAGTGCAGCAGTCTGTGAGCTGACCTTGTCTGTGAAGACGGAGGCAAAAAAAGCATTGAGTACTTCAGCTTTTTCCACGTCATCTGTCACTAGGTTGCCTCCCCCATTCAGTAAGGGGCCCACACTTTCCCTGACCATCTTCTTGTTGCTAACACACCTGTAGAAACCCTTCTTGTTACTCTTCATAGAATCTCAGAATATCAGGGTTGGAAGGGACCTCAGGAGGTATCTAGTCCAAACTCCTGCTCAAAGCAGGACCAACCCCAACTAAATCATCCCAGCCAGGGCTTTGTCATACCGGGCCTTAAAAACCTCTAAGGATGGAGATTCCACCACCTCCCTAGGTAACCCATTCCAGTGTTTCACCATCCTCCTAGTGAAATAGCGTTTCCTAATATCCAAGTTAGACCTCCCACACTGCAACTTGAGACCATTGCTCCTTGTTCTGTCATCTGCCATCTTCACGTCCCTTGCTAGCTGCAATTCCAATTGTGCTTCCTGATTACACCCCTGCATGCCCCAGCAATATTTTTATATTCCTCCCTAGTCATCTGTCCAAATTTCCACTTCTTGTAAGCTTCCTTTTTGAGTTTAAGCTCACCGAAGATTTCACTGTTAAGCCAAGCTGGTCGCCTGCCATATTTGCTATTCTTTCTGCACATCGGGATGGTTTGTTCCTGCAACCGCAATAAGGCTTCTTTAAAATACAGCCAGCTCTCCTGGACTCCTTTCCCCTTCATATTAGCCTCCCAGGGGACCCTGCCCATCATTTCCCTGAGGGAATCAAAGTCTGCTTTTCTGAAGTCCAGGGTCCATATTCTGCTGCTCTCCTTTCCTCCTTGTGTCAGGATCCTGAACTCGACCATCTCATGGTCACTGCCTCCCAGGTTCCCATCTAGCTGCCCCACTCTCTGGTCAATTTCATGGCACCAGCATGGAGCCTGGAATTGACAAGAAGTTTAGCCAACCGCTGGAGTAAGTAACAGTGTCTACACAGACACTGCATCACCCTAACTACACCAACATAGCCCTGCGCCTCTCATGGAGATGGAGTTATTATGTCAGTGCAGTAGGGCACTTACACCGGCGGGACAAGGCTGTAGTATGTACACTGACATCATTACGCATGACTTAAACTGCCTTATGCGATCTAACTGTGTAGTGTAGACCGGGCCTTAGGCCCAGGAACTTCTGTCCAATGCCTTTCGGTTTAGTAGGAACTTCTCTTCTCCTTCCTAGTAAGTATTGTTTAATCCGATCCACGTGGCTTTAGCCTGGTGCTTGAGCACGTTACAAGACAGGTTCAACTCTCAGCCCCTACGAAGGGCTAGCAAAAGGTGGGTGTCTTAGCTAGGGAGGCTCCAGAGGTCCCATACCAGCAGATGTGTGGTTGCCAGGGATACGGTTGGCACAGAACTGTAGGGCTGGAAGGGCCCTTAAGAAGTCATCTAGTCCAGCCCCCTGCGCTGAGCCAGAATCAAGTAAACCTAGATCATCCCCAACTGGTGTTTGTCCAGCTGTTCTTAAACTTCCAGTGTTGGGGCCTCCACAGCCTCCCTTGGGATCCTGTTCCAGTGTTTAACTGCCCTTAGAGTTAGAAAGTGTTTCCTAATATCTCACCTATCTCTTCCTCACTGCAGATCTAGCTCGTTTCATGCCCTCCTGCCTGTGGACATGTTACAAAACAGACTGTGCTGTGACACCAGTGCAGCGCCACTGATCAAGGGCCAACTGGCTAGGCAGGCACTGGCATAGCTGAGAGCAGAGGGGGACCTTGTTGGCTTGACCTATGCTAGGGACATCACCTGAAATTCCCTGCTATTGTTAATGCCAGACTCAGCCCTTCCAAAGTGAGTGGCGCTGGGAGCCCCCGTGCAGTCTGGATTGAAGAGGCTAGGCCTGTGTGTGTGTGTGTGTGTGTGTGTGTGTGTGTGTGTGTGTGTGTGTGTGTGCCCCTGCACGCTTTGCCTCCCCAGGCTCTTGCACTGTATCTTACCCGGTGCGGACTTGTTTGTGTCTAACCGAGAAGCTCTCTGGGGAAGAGATTCCACTTCAATTGCCATGTGCGAATTGCTGGTAAAACAGGGGTCAAGGAACCTGGAGTAGTAGGCAAGGGAGGGGAGCTGCAGGTCGGGTTGAGGTAGAGCTGTTGGGACCCGGGGCCCAGGGCTGGGATAGCTGGGGTGCATGTGGAGGGACTGAGGGGAAAGGGCACATCTGGGGTTACACCTGGCGCCCAGGGCTGGGATAGCCGGGGTGCGATGGGGTGTGTGTGGCGGGATGGAGGGACACCGCCCAGGGATGGACTAGCAGTGTGGGGAAGGCAGGGTACAGAGAGAAGGCTTCGGGTAAGGGTTTACATGGCTCAGTAGCATCCCCTACTGGCCAACCTAATGAGTGGTATTAACAGGCCCCAAAGGGGTACCCTGGCCAGGCCTGCTAGAGACAGCAGGAAGGTGCCAGGCCAGGGGTGGGCAAACATTTTGGCCTGAGGGCTGCATCAGGTTTCAGAAATTGTATGGAGAGCCGGTTAGGGGAGGCAGTGCCTTCCCAAACAGGCAGGCGTGGCTCGGCCCCTGACCCCATCCGACCCCCCCTGCTTCTCGCCCCTGATGGCCCCCCGGGACTCCTGCCCCATCCAGTCCTCCTGTTCCCTGATGGCCCCCCTGGACTCCTGCCCCATCCAACCATCCCTTCTCCCTGTCCCCTGACTGCCCCCAGAATCCGCACCCTGACTTCCCCCAGCCGCCCCATCCAATCTCTCCTCTCATTCCTGACTGCCCCCTGGGACCCCTGCCCCATCCAACCAACCACCCCTTCTCCTGTCTCCTGACTGCCCCCAGAATCCCCACCCCTGATTGCCCTCAGCCACCCCATCCAACCATCCCTTCTCCCTGACCATCCCCAGAACCCCTGCCCCCATTCAATCCCCCTGTTCCCCGCCGTCTGACCGTCCCGACCCCTATCCACACCCCCAGCCCCTGACCACCCCCCAACTCCCTTGCCCTCTATCCAACCCCCAACCCCTGCCCCCTTGCCGCGCTGCCTGGAGCACCGGTGGCTGGTGGCGCTACAACCGCGCCACCCAGAGCCCCAGGACAGGCAGCCACGCCGCCCGGCAGGAGCCAGCCACACCATGGCGCAGCACAGAGCACCGGGCCAGGCCGCGGCTCTGCAGCTGTGCGAGCTTGCAGCCCCGTGGCCCAGAGCATTGCGCCCGCGGCGCAGTGAGCTGAGGCTGTGGGGGAGGGGGAACCGCAGGGGAGGAGCCGGGGGCGAGCCTCCCGGGCCAGGAGCTCAGGAGCCAGGGAGAACGGTCCCGCGGGCCAGATGTGGCCCGCAGGCCGTAGTTTGCCCATCTCTGTGCTAGGCGGTCAGCCATGCTGCATGCGGAGTGCTTTCTGCCACCTTCCCCTTCGAGCAAATAGGAAACCTCTCGCTCAGTCCCATGGTGCTGTAATGTCCGAGCCTGCCTGGAGGCCAGGGCGTTTCCAGCAGGAGCTGGGTGTCTCTCGGGCACCAATCCACCAGCCTCAAGGCACCTGACTTTTTTACAATTATTCCAGACCCCAGCGGTATGCCTCAATCTGGACCTGCAGCTCCCTCTGCTGTTCCAGTCCTACTGGCCCCATTCAGCCTACCTGTCCTGGCCATCAGCAGGGGCGTCCTCCACCAGCCCGGCACCCCTCTCAGCTGCAGTGTTTACATGTCTCTCCACCAGGTGCAGAGACGCCAGAAGCCTTAATGAGGTGACGCCCAGCAGGGGAAGGAGAACGAGATTCCAGACTGTTTAATTAGCCTGGGTGAAGTGGGTTTAATTGTTCCTCGCTGCTCCACAGCACTAGCCCTGTTAATGCCTTTGCAATGGGGACAACAAGGAGTCTGGTGGCACCTTAAAGACTAACAGATTTATTTGGGCATAAGCTTTCGTGGGTAAAATCCTCACTTCTTCGGATGCATAGAGTGAAAGTTACAGATGCAGGCATTATATACTGACACATGGAGAGCAGGGAGTTACTTCGCAAGTGGAGAACCAGTGTTGACAGGGCCAATTCAATCAGGGTGGATGTAGTCCACTCCCAATAATAGATGAGGAGGTGTCAATTCCAGGAGAGGAAAAGCTGCTTCTGTAATGAGCCAGCCACTCCCAGTCCCTATTCAAGCCCAGATTAATGGTGTTAAATTTGCAAATGAATTTTAGTTCTGCTGTTTCTCTTTGAAGTCTGTTTCTGAAGTTTTTTTGTTCAATGATAGTGACTTTTAAATCTGTAATAGAATGACCAGGGAGATTGAAGTGTTCACTTACTGGCTTGTGTATGTTACCATTCCTGATGTCCGATTTGTGTCCATTTACTCTTTTGCGGAGTGGCTGTCCGGTTTGGCCAATGTACATGGCAGAGGGGCATTGCTGGCACATGATGGCATATATCACATTAGTGGATGTGCAGGTGAATGAGCTCTTGATGGTGTGGTTGATGTGGTTGGGTCCTCTGATGCTGTTGCCAGAGTAGATACGGGGACAGAGTAGGCAACGAGGTTTGCTACAGGGATAGGTTCCTGGGTTGGTGTTTCTGTGGTGTAGTGTGTAGTTGCTGGTGAGTATTTGCTTCAGGTTGGGGGGTTGTCTGTAAGCGAGGACTGGCCTGCCTTCCAAGGTCTGTGAGAGTGAGGGATCATTTTCCAGGATAGGTTGTAGATCGTGGATAATGCGTTGGAGAGGTTTTAGCTGGGGGCTGTATGTGATGGCCAGTGGTGTTCTGTTATTGTCCTTGTTGGGCCTGTCCTGTAGTAGGTGATTTCTGGGTACCCGTCATGCTCTGTCAATCTGTTTCCTCACTTCCCCAGGTGGGTATTGTAGTTTTACGAATGCTTGATAAAGATCTTGTAGGTGTTCGTCTCTGTCTGAGGGGTTGGAGCAAATTCAGTTGAATCCAGGCCAGTCCTTGCTTACAGACAACCCCCCAACCTGAAGCAAATACTCACCAGTAACATACATAAGCCAGTAAGTGAACACTTCAGTCTCCCTGGTCATTCTATCACAGATTTAAACGTCACTATCATTGAACAAAAAAACTTCAGAAACAGACTTCAAAGAGAAACAGCAGAACTAAAATTCATTTGCAAATTTAACACCATTAATCTGGGCTTGAATAGGGACTGGGAGTGGCTGGCTCATTACAGAAGCAGCTTTTCCTCTCCTGGAATTGACACCTCCTCATCTATTATTGGGAGTGGACTACATCCACCCTGATTGAATTGGCCCTGTCAACACTGGTTCTCCACTTGTGAAGTAACTCCCTGCTCTCCATGTGTCAGTATATAATGTCTGCATCTGTAACTTTCACTCTATGCATCCGAAGAAGTGAGGTTTTTACTCACGAAAGCTTATGCCCAAATAAATCTGTTAGTCTTTAAGGTGCCACCAGACTCCTTGTTGTTTTTGTAGATACAGATTAACACGGCTACCCGCTGATACTTTGCAATGGGGATTGACAATAGCTGGATTCCACAGCAGGGCTGCCCTTCCCATTACTGATCTGCTGGGGCGGGGAGCCTTGCTAGCCCCTGGGTGGGTGTCTCTCCCCACTCCTTGTTCTGGGAAGGGTGGGGGATGAACAGCTTCCAGCCATAAGGGCTTCTTCTGAGGGCAACGCCCGTCCACTGCCGCTGTCCTGTCCAAGCCCCTGGTGCCACCTTTGTGCAAGCTCTGCCCCCACCGCTGGCAATGGCCTAGGGCAGCCCTGTGACAACCATCCTTCAGCCCTCCCCCACTGAAATCTCCATCCCAGACTTCTCTGCCTCTCACCCTGATCCCTGCAGCTCTGCTGACTCCAGCCTGTGCCGGAGCAACTGCCACCTTCTCACACAGACCAGAAAGCCTGGCCAAGGACCCTCCCTGCTCTTTCTGGCTCTCACATCAGCACTAGTAACAAGGGGTCTGCAGGGGAGATTCTGCCCCCTCCCCCAGCACCCCTGCTAGGGTTGCCAACTTTTTAATAGCACAAAACTGAACACCCTTACCCCCACCCCCTGCCCCACCTCTTCCCCGAGGCCCAACTCACTCCAGCCCCCTCCCTCCATCGCTCAATTTCCCCCATCCTCACTCATTTTCACTGGGCTGGGGCAGGGCTTGGAGTGTGGGAGGGGATGAGAGCTCCAGGGTGGGGCCATAAATGAGGGGTTATGGGTGCAGGAGGGGGCTCTGGCCTGGGGCAGGGGGTTGGGGTGTGGGAGGGCGTGAGGGCTCTAGCTGGAGTTGCAGGCTCTGGAGTGGGGCTGGGGCAGGGGGTTGGGGTGTGGGAGGGCGTGAGGGCTCTGGCTGGGGTTGCAGGCTCTGGAGTGGGGCTGGGGATGAGGGGTTTGGAATACAGGAGTGAGCTTAGGGCTGGGGCAGGGGGTTGGGGTGTGGGAGGGGGCTCAGGCCTGGGGAAGGGGTGTGGGAAGAGGTGTGGGGTGTGAGAGGTGGTTCCGACCTGGGGCAAGAGGCTGGGGTGCGGGTGGGGGCGCGGGGTCTGGGAGGAAGTTAAGGTGCAGCAGGGGGTTTCAACCCGAGGCGGGGGTTAGGGTGCAGGAGGCGGTTTGGGGTGTGGGCTCCAGCAGGGCGGAGCTTACCCCAGGCAGCTCCCAGTCAGTGGCGCAGTGGGGCTAAGGCAGGCTCCCTGCCTGCCCTGGCTCTGCGCTGCTCCCAGAAGCGTCCGGCATGTCCCTGCAGCCCCTAGGCAGAGGTGCGACCAGGCGGCTCTGCATGGTGCGCACTGCCCGGCCCACAGACACCACTTCCACAGCTCCCACTGGCTGTGGTCCCCAGCCAATCGGAGCTGTGGGGACCACGCTGGGGGTGGGGGCAGCATGTGGAGCTTCCCTGATTGTCCCTGCGCCTAGGGGCCAGACATGCCGGCTGCTTCTCGGGAGTGTCGCAGAGCCAGGGCAGGCAGGGAGCCTGCCTTAGCCCCACTGCGCCACTGACCGGACTTTTAACCGTCCCGTCAGCGGTGCTGACCAGAGCCACCAGGGTCCCTTTTCAACCGGGTGTTTGGGTCGAAAACCAGACGCCTGGCAACCCTACCCCCGCCCCTCCACTATCCTGAGTGCAGTCGCACCGGTCAGCTGAACTGAACCCTTCAGTTGGCACTGAATTAGCGTAGCTGTGCTGGCGATACACACGTCAGAATGAAATTCAACCCCCTCCCCCGTCGCTGGGACGGCCCTGCAGGGCTAGTTGTTAACACGGAGTAAAACCTTCCTTTTGTCCCTCAAGTCCTGGCTGTGACCAATGCTCCCAGGCGCCAGGTCAGCAGAGGGAGACGGGGCTGTTTTCAGTCCCTTTAACGCTGACTGTCTCCTCCATCCTGTCCTACGAAGGACTTTCCCCTGCCCTTTTCCCCAGCCCCAAAGGAACATGTGTTCCACACCTGGCGAGGCCTGTCTTCAAGCCCCTAACCCACTCAGGGCTGAGGGTCTCTGTCTCCCTGGCCCCCGGAGCCCCTTGCTCCCTGCATCATGGCGATCCTGTACTGACTAGGCGGCGCCCTGATGACATTGCTACAACAGTTGTGCCACTGCTGTGCTGTGCCCTCTGCGGCCCCGTATTGTCTCATTGCTAAGTTCCCTCTAAGCTGCACGGCCACGCAGCAGCCTATTAGGCACCGTGCAGGCATTCAGGGCTGTGTCAGGGAAAGATTCCTCTCCCCCAGCCCCGGACCCAACCCAGCCCGGCCACAGACCTGCCGCAGCTGGGGGAGACGCGCCTGTCCATGGCTCCAGCCCTGGAGCTGCCATGGCGGGGGGAGGCACCCCTTCTCCCCAGCCCAAGTGCTGCTGCGGGGAGAGAGAGCTGGGGGGAGTCCTCTCTCCCCACCATAGCCCCAGGGCAGCCTGCACCCCAAACCCCTCATCCCTGGCACCCCCCAGAGCCTGCACCCTCCACCGGAGCCCTCACCCCCCACACCCTGAATCCTCTGCCCAGCCCTGAGCCCCTTCCCATGCCCTGAACCCCTCATCCCTGGCCCCACCCCAGAGCCTGCACCCCCAGCTGGAGCCCTGATCCCCCCACACTCCAACCCTCTGCCCCAGCCCTGATCTCCCCACACACACTCCAAACCCCTCAGCCCCACTCCCACCACATGAATTTTGTTATGTGCACCAATATGGAGGTGCGGTATCACATCACTTCCATAATGGTGCACCTTTTATCTCATCTTAGCCCTGGCCTACACTACGAGTTTAGGTCGACTTTAGCAGGGTTAAATCGAATTAAGCCTGGACACGTCCACACGACGAAGCCCTTTCTTTCAACTTAAAGGGCCCTTTAAACTGGTTTCTTTACTCCACCTCCGACGAGGAGATTAGCACTAAAATTGGCCTTTGTGGGTCAGATTTGGGGTAGTGTGGACGGAATTCGACATTATTGACCTCCGGGAGCTATCCCACAGTGCTTCATTGTGACCGCTCTGGACAGCACTCTCAACTCAGATGCACTGACCAGGTAGACAGGAAAAGCCCTGCGAACTTTTGAATTTCATTTCCTGTTTGCCCAGCGTGGAGAGCACAGGTGACCACGCAGAGCTCATCAGCACAGGTAACCGTGATGGAGTCCCAGGATCGCAAAAGAGCTCCAGCATGGACAGAACGGGAGGTACGGGATCTGCTCGCCATATGGGGAGACGAATCAGTGCTAGCTGAACTCCGTTGCAGTAAACGAAATGGCAAAATATTAGAAAAGGTCTCAAAGACCATGAAGGACAGAGGCCATAACAGGGATGCACAGCAGTGCCGCGTTAAAATTAAGGAGCTAAGGCAAGCCTACCTCAAAGCCAGAGAGGCAAACAGAAGGGCTGGGGCAGAGCCGCAAACATGCCGCTTCTACGCGGAGCTGCATGTCATGCTAGGGGGTGCAGCCACCACTACCCCAACCATGTGCTTTGACTCCATCAATGGAGAAACACGCAACAGGGAAGCGGGTTCGGGGTACGCGGAAGACGATGATGATGATGAAGACAATGAAGATAGCTCACAGCAAGGAAGGGGAGAAACTGGTTTCCCCAACAGCCAGGATATGTTTATCACCCTGGACCTGGAACCAGTAACCCCCGAACTCACCCAAGGCGTGCTCCCAGACCCTGAGGGCACACAAGGGACCTCTGGTGAGTGTACCTTTGTAAATATTACACATGGTTTAAAAGCAAGCGTGTTTAATAATTAATGATTAATTTGCCCTGGCAATCGCGGCCAGTACAGCTACTGGAAAAGTCTGTTAACATGTACGGGGATGGAGCGGAAATCCTCCAGGGACATCTCCAGAAAGCTCTCCTTCATGTACTCCCAAAGCCTTTGCAAAAGGTTTCTGGGGAGGGCTGCCTTATCCCGTCCGCCATGGTAGGATACTTTACCACGCCAGGCCAATAGCACGTAGTCTGGAATCATTGCATAACAAAGCATGGCAGCGTATGGTCCCAGTGTTTGCTGGCATACAGACAACATCCATTCCTTATCTCTCTTTGTTATCCTCAGGAGAGTGATATCATTCACGGTCACCTGGTTGAAATGGGGTGATTTTATTAAGGGAGGCATTCAGAGGTGCCCGTTCCTGCTTGGCTGAACAGTAATGTTCCGCGCTGATAGCCACGAGGTGGGGGGGGAGGGGTGAAGGGATCATCCCAGAGAAATGGAGAATTGTGTGTGTGTGTGTTGGGGGAGGGGGGGGGTAGTTGGGTTTGTGCTGCATGTTAACCCGGAAACCCCAGCCCCTCCTTTTACATTGCAAACCCATTTTAAATGGCCAACCCAACGGGTTCTTGGTATGGGAAATGAGGGCGCTACTGTTTGAAACCATTCCCACATGTTATGGAGGTTAAAAAAGCCAAAAGACTGTGGCTTACCATGGCTGCCTGCAAGCCGAATTCTGTTGCCTGGCACCACGTGAGTGATCTCTCACACCAAACCGGCAGGCCCTCAATATAAGAGGAAAAATACGACCTTGTAACAAAAGCACATGTGCTGTGTAATGTGAACAGCAAAATTTAACGTGAAAGAGTGTACCCATTGTTCTCTAAAATGTGTCTTTTTTAACCACCTCTCCCTTGTTCTCCACCAGCTGCAAATGTTTCTCATTCGCAGAGGCTAGCAAAGATTAGAAGGAGAAAACAGCGGACTCGGGATGATATGTTCACGGAGCTCCAGATGTCTTCCCACACTGAAAGAGCACAGCAGAATGCATGGAGGCAGTCAATGTCAGACTACAGAAAAGCACAATATGAATGAGTGGAGAGGTGGCAGGCTGAATCACGGGATGAACAGAGCAAGTGGCGGGCTGAAGATGATAGATGGTGTCAGCTTGCAGACAGAAGGCAAGAGTTGATGCTCCGGCTGCTGGAGCATCAAACTGATATGCTCCAGTGTATGGTTGAGCTGCAGGAAAGGCAGCAGGAGCAGAGACGGACACTACAGCCCCTGTGTAACCAACAGCCCTCCTCCCCAAGTCCCATTGCCTCCTCACCCAGACGCCCAAGAACACGGTGGGGGGGCCTCTGGCCACCCAGTCACTCCACCCCAGATGATTGCCTGAGCATCGGAAGGCTGGCCTTCAATAAGTGTTAAAGTTTTAAACTGCAGTGTGTCCTTTTCCTTCCCTCCTCCCCCACCCCTCTCGAGCTACCTTGGCAATTATCCCCCTAGTTGTGTGATGAATTAATAAAGAATGCATGAATGTGAAGTAACAATGACTTTATTGCCTCTGCAAGCGGTGCTCGAAGGGGGGAGGGGAGAGTGGGGTGGTTGGTTTACAGGGAAGTAGAGTGAACCGGGTGGGGGGGGGGCGGAGGGTTCATCAAGGAGAAACAATCAGATGTTTCACACCGTAGCCTGGCCAGTCACAAAACTCGTTTTCAAAGCTTCTCTGATGCGCACCGCGCCCTGCTGTGCTCTTCTAACCACCCTGGTGTCTGGGGGCGCGTAATCAGCGACCAGGTGATTTTCCTCAACCTCCCACCCCGCCATAAATGTCTCCCCCTTACTCTCACAGATATTGTGGAGCGCACAGCAAGCAGCAATAACAATGGGGATATTCTTTTCACTGAGGTCTGAGCGAGTCAGTAAGCTGCGCCAGCGCGCTTTTAAACGTCCAAATGCATATTCCACCACCATTCGGCACTTGCTCAGCCTGTAGTTGAACAGGTCCTGACTACTGTCCAGGCTGCCTGTGTACGGCTTCATGAGCCATGGCATTAAGGGGTAGGCTGGGTCCCCAAGGATCACGATAGGCATTTCAACATCCCCAACGGTTATTTTCTGGTCCGGAAAGAAAGTCCCTTCCTCCAGCTTTCGAAACAGACAAGAGTGCCTGAAGACGCGAGCATCATGTACCTTTCCCGGCCATCCCACATTGATGTTGGTGAAACGTCCCTTGTGATCCACCAGGGCTTGCAGCAGCATTGAAAAGTACCCCTTGCGGTTTATGTAGTCGGTGGCTTGGTGCTCCGGTGACAAGATAGGGATATGGGTTTCATCTATCGCCCCACCACAGTTTGGGAATCCCATTGTAGCAATGCCATCCACTATGGCCTGCACGTTTCCCAGAGTCACTACCCTTGATATCAGCAGGTCTTTGATTGCGTTGGCTACTTGGATCACAGCAGCCCCCACAGTAGATTTGCCCACTCCAAATTGATTCCCGACTGACCGGTAGCTGTCTGGCGTTGCAAGCTTCCACAGGGCTATCGCCACTCGCTTCTCAACTGTGAGGGCTGCTCTCATCCTGGTATTCTGGTGCTTCAGGGCAGGGGAAAACAAGTCACAAAGTTCCATGAAAGTGCCCTTACACATGCGAAAGCTTCGCAGCCACTGGGAATCGTCCCACACCTGCAACACTATGCGGTCCCTCCAGTCTGTGCTTGTTTCCTGGGCCCAGAATCGGTGTTCCACGGCATGAACCTGCCCCAGTAACACCATGATTTGCACATTGCTGGGGCCCGTACCTTGTGTTAGATCTATGTCCATGTCAATTTCCTCATCTCTCTTGTCGCCGCGCTGCAATCGCCTCATCGGCTGGTCCTGGTTTTGCTTTGGTATGTCCTGGCTCTGCATATACTCCAGGACAATGCGCGTGGTGTTCATAGTGCTCATAATTGCCACAGTGATCTGAGTGGGCTCCATGATCCCAGTGCTATGGTGTCTGGGCTGAAAAAAGGCGCGAAACTGACGGAGGGAGGGAGGGGCCACTGACAACATGGCGTACAGGTACAAGGAATTAAAATCAACAAAGGTGGCTGTGCATCAGGGAGAAACACAAACAACTGTCACACAGAATGGCCCCCCCAAAGATTGAACTCAAAACCTTGGGTTTAGCAAGCCATTGATTTCCCAGAGGGAGGGGGAAGCAAATGAATACAGAATAAATCTGGTCCATCTATTTTTTACATCTTAAGCTGGCAGCAGACGGTGCAGCATGACTGAGAACCATCGGCATCTTCTGGGTGCTTGGCAGAAGATACTGTACTATGACTGCTAGCCATCATCATCAAGATGGTTCAATAGGACTGCCGGCAGGACTGAGTCTCCAGAAGACAAAGCATGTCTGTCCAGGTGCCTATGATTGAACTGGAGTACGACAACGACGGATACCAGCCGTAATACACCATCTACTGCCAAAAGTCAAGGGGCTGTTGCTGTGTAGTAATGCAGCCCCACGTCTGCTAGCACCAGATCGCCGATGAAGGCTACCAGTCATACTGCACTGTCTACTGCCAAACGGCAATTAGCTGCTGCTGTGTAGCAGTGCAGTACCACATCTGCTGGCACCCAGAGGACATATGGTGATGGTGAGCTGAGCTGAGCTGATCTGAGCTGGCTCCATGCTTGCCGTGGTATGTTGTCTGCACAGGTAACCCAGGTAAAAAGGCGCGAATCGATTGTCTGCTGTTGCTGATGGAGGGGGAGGGGCCTGATGACATGTACCCAGAACCCCCCGCGACACTGTTTTGCATCATCAGGCACTGGGATCTCAACCCAGAATTCCAATGGGCGGCAGAGACTGCGGGAACTGTGGGATAGCTACCCACAGTGCAACGCTCTGGAAGTCGACACTAGCCTCGGTACTGTGGACGCGGTCCGCCGGCTTCATGCACTTAAAGCATTTTATGTGGGGACACACACAATCGACTGTATAAAACCGATATCTATAAAACCGGCTTCTATAAATTCGACCTAATATCGTAGTGTAGACATACCCTTAGATTACAAGATCTTTGTTCTGTGACTGTCCAGCACCTAGCACACCATGACCCAGGTGCACAGCTGGGACAGCTCAGCTCTGCGGGAATACACCTCAATAACAGTAGCTTCTCTCTGTCCCTCATCAGGGCAGAGCTAAGGCCTGTGGAAGCCACGCTGTTTCTGAACGCTCCCAGCCCATGGGCACAGCCAGGCCTCCTGGGGGAGAGGCTGCGCTGAGGGAGTTACATTAGACCTGCAGCAACTCGACCGTAGGTGGCCAGCTGGCAGGTGCTGGTCTTGGGACCGCAGCCGGCTGGTCTCTCACTCCCTGGAGCCAAACTACTGTTAGCAATGGGGGGCAGATTTCAGGGAGGAGGAGCTTAGTGTAGACAAGAGCACTGAGCTCTGGCTCTGGTCCTTCTGCATCGGGGAGGAATGAGCGCGCCCCCTGCCCTCCCAGCACTGGGGGTGTTTGGATATCACTGGAGAGGTAGCCATGGAAGGATGCACAGCACTTCTTAACACGCAAATGCAGCCTCCTGGAGAGCCCCTTATAAGGAGCTGACTAGTGAGTGTATGAGCCTTGCTGTCCTCTATTGGCTGGAATCAGAACTGCTCAGCTGTGTGTCAGACTCCCTATACTGCTGGAAGCTAACAGAGATTTTCCTTTAACTCAAGGGGTAGAGGTCTGTGCTTTTGCAGCAGAAGTATTCCCCACCCCCCTCACAATCACTGAGAAGTCCTAGCTAACCACAGCTTTGTTAGTGAATGGCGCTGATCCCTGGATGGAGCATCTCAGGGTTGCAAAGACATGGGGTACGTGCAATGTAGGGGTGGGGAGTCAGGACTCCTGGTCTCTGCTCCCAGCTCTGCTGCAGACTCACTGTATGACCTTGGGCAAGTCACTTCACCTCACTTCACCACTGTGTGCCTCAGTTTCTTCATCTGTAAACTGGGGCTAATGATACATTCCTCCTGGGGGCAGCTGTGACATTGAATTCATTAACGCTGGGAAAGCGCGTTGTGGTGGGACGCTAAATGTGTCTAGGTGCTTCCATGGCCCTCTTCCTCACTGCACCTGAGCACCTCCCAGCCAGTAAATGCACACAGCCTGGGCAGGAGGGGAGGAGCAGCCCCACAGTACAGATGGGAAAACTGGGGCACAGGGGGTAGATTAGGTGACTTGGACAAGGTCACACATGGATTCTGCGGCTGAGTCGGGAACTGAACACAGGTCTGTGGGATCCCAAGCCAATGCCTCACCCCCACGCTTGCCCTTCCACCCACATTCTGAGAAGGGGCATTGTTATGGCACCAGTACCCTGGCTTTCCATCCAAAAACGCTGGAAGCTGAGTATCTAAAGGGTTAAAACAATCCGGTTGCGGGGAGGATCACCTGCTGCAGAAAGCAGCTGCCTGCACTGAAGAGCTGGGAAAGAAGGATCAGACACATCCAGTCTTGCTTTTAATGCGGCCACGACTAAAAGGGGCAAATGTGCTGCTCTGAGCACCTCCCACTGTTCACTAAAGCTCCTGCCCGGGATACGAGCTGAGCACTAACTAGTGCTCGTGGGGTGGAACCAGCTGGAAAAGCTGGGTGGAATTGCTATTTGCTTGATGGTTAAAGTGGAAATCAATCCAGAAAGGCCAGAGGACGGGGGCAATGGGGAAGGGGGAGGAAACAGTGTTTCACTCCCTCAGCCAGGGCCGGTACAACCCATTAGGCGACCTAGGCGGTCACCTAAGGCGCTAGCATTTGGGGGGCGGCATTTTGGGTCCTTCAGTGGCGGCCGGATCTTCGGCCACCCCGATCATCGTCATCATTTAGGCGAAGGGAGCTGGGTCAGGGGGGCGCGGGGAGGGCAGCCTGCAGCAAGTAAGGGGGGGGACGGCACGCAGGGGAACCGCTCCCCACCCCAGCTCACCTCTGCTCCGCCTTCTCTCCTGAGCACGCCGCCCCGCTCTGCTTCTCTCCCTCCCAGGCTTGCGGCGCCAAACAGCTGATCGGCGCCGCAAGCTTGGGAGGTGGGAGAAGTGGAGCAGGATGGCTGCTCGGGGAGGAGGCGGAGCAGAGGTGAGCTGGGGTGGGGAGCTGCCACACGGCTCCCTGGGCCGGGGGGAGCTGCCACGGGGGGGCGCCTCAGGGCGGGGGGGGGGGGGGGGCGGGGGGGGGGGGTGTGTGCCTTAGGGCGGAGAGCTGCCACAGGGCTCGGGGAGGAGGGGGGCACAAGGTGGAAGTTTCGCCTAGGGTGCGAAACATCCTTGCACTCTCCCTGTCCTCAGCCCTGCTGGAAATGCAGCTAACCCTAAAGAGAGGGATCGGACAAGGAATTCCTCTGCCTTGGGGAGGGCCTGAAACAGCTGGCACAGAAATAGAGCTCCCCTTTCCCTCCCTGCTCCCACTTAATGCCCGCTGTGTGAACGTAAGGTGATGCCTGACCGAGCACAAAGCACCAGGCAAGAGAGCTGCGCTGCTAGGGGTCTTTGTCACCACAAATCACAACAAGGTGACAAAGCACAAGTAGCAGCAAACCGGGCCTTCCCCAGGCTGAAAGTGTGCCGGCCCAGAGCCCCACCCTGCTGGGTGGTAGGCCCCCGGCATTGGGCTGTGTACCCCAGGTGCGTGCACTACCCGGTGCACACGAGCACACCCATGCTAGAGTACACCCCCCCACCCACACATGACATGCCCCTATGCAAGGGTAGGTGCATTCATGCACACCAGCCTTCACATCCACATGGCCACACCCTGAGCAGCCACATCCCCATGCACTGGCATCCATACCCATACCAGTGCACACCCTCGCACCCGACGCCGCCAGCCTCACACCCGTATGCCCATGTAGGCCACATCTACACCAATACCAGCTCCCCACCACCCCACAGGAACTGCCCTGCCCCACGCACATCCCTTTGCACACCAAACCACCTTGATATGGAAATACTAACGTCTCTTTCCCATTCCATTAGGAATGTCCTTTCTCCTCCCCAGATAGTCCAGCCTGGCAACTGTCCCCCGGACCAGTGGCAGGTGCAAGGTCTGTTGTCTGGTAACCATCAGGTGCACAGTACCATTGAGATGGCAGCTCGTGTTCCTGGCGGGGCCCAAGCAACTGGCCCTTCGGCAGGGCCGCCCAGAGGGGGGGCAAGTGGGGCAATTTGCCCCAGGCCCCAGGCCCCGCAGGGCGTCTTTGGGAAGGAATGGAGGATAGTTTAAAAGAGCAAATTCACTCCCAGCCTCTGAAAAGCCGACACAGCCCTTAGCTGGTAGGACAGAGCCCTGATAACAGCCCTGCAGCACAGCTGCAGTGGCCTGGGGCAGCCCCCTTTACGTTGCAGGGTAGCCCTTTGGGCTCAGAGACCCTCCCCCCAAGGCTCGCGGGGTCTTCAGCCTGAGCATGAACATCTACACTGCAATTGAGAGCCCACAGCCCGAGCCCTGCAAGGCTGAGCCAGCTGGCCCAGGCCAGCCGTGAGTCTTGTTGCAATGTAGACGTGACCCCAGAAGCTCCAACCAAGCTTGGGGACCCGTCACACTAGGTGCTGTGCAGACACATGGCAAGAGACAGTCACTCCCCTCAAAGCGTTTATAGCCTAAATGAACAAGACAGACAAGGTGGGAGAAAGGGAGTATTTTTACTCCTCTGTTATGGCGGGAACTGAGGCACAGAGCAATTAAAGGATGTGCCCAAGGTCATACAGGAATTATGTGGCACAGCCAAGGTTTGAATCCAGGGTCCTTCAATCCCAGGGTAGTGCTTTATCCAAGTGTCTGCTCCCTGTTCTTCTAATTCCATCACAAACCTGCCAACTCCACTACGCTTTTCTAGCTCTCTTTTCCATAGAGATCTTTCAATCCCATCCTCTCTCTGGAGCCTGCCTCTTTCTGCCTAGATCTTCCATTCACCCGACTTCCAGGCCTTCTCCCCTCACCTAGGGAGTCCTTCCATCTTAGGCATGTTTGTAAAGTGCTTTGAGGTCCTGATATGGAAAGCAGTAGGGAAGCACAAACCAGCTCAATCATCATTAGGGTTCAGAGTAAACACCCAACTAAGATGAATGGAGCAGTTCAAACCTTTCTCTAAGCTCCTGATCCATGACTGTCTTCAAGGGACGACAGCATGATATCACCTCACATCCTTAAAGTTTCTTTCATAACAAGAAAGGCAAGAATCTTTTTTTTAAAGCTTATATTCAGCAGAGAAGATCAAAAATACCAAAATCCTGTGGAGAGGCCCCAAACCTGGGCTGTAGCAAAGAATTTCAGCCACATGGGTTTCCAGGGCATGCATTTAGTTATTCTCTCACACACACTTTACTTCATTCTAGTCACATTCCTCAGCAATTCCCCAGACCGTCAGCCTTCCCCAGCAACCAGCCAGATGTTAAAAGGAATAATAATAACTCTTCACTTCCCTGGTGCTGCTGAGCTGAGGATCTCAAAACTTGTTACGTCCATGAGTGAATTCAATCTGGCACCAGCAGCAGAAGGGGTATCACAGCTGGGGAGAGGGAGGCACGGAGAGACTATAGCTGACCTGCAGTGGGGAGACGCAACTTGTTTCTACCCTTCCCCCCCCCGCAAGAGTGTATGCTGATTGCAGAACCAGTCAGCTCATGATGTCAGAGACACCAAGGAAGGGAAAAGTGGGCTATTGAGAGAGGATAGGGTTGTTGTTCCACTCTCTGGTTTCATTGACACCTATTTAGCTCCAACACAATAAACA
>NC_048312.1:30475984-30585207 GCF_013100865.1 Trachemys scripta elegans | reverse complement strand
AATAAGGACTGGGAATGGCTGAGCCATTACAAACGTTGACTCTATCTCCCCTTGTAAGTACTCTCACACTTCTTATCACACTGTCTGTACTCGGCTAGCTTGATTATCACTTCAAAAGTTTTTTTTCTCTTAATTAATTGGCCTCTCAGAGTTGGTAAGACAACTCCCACCTGTTTATGCTCTCTGTATGTGTGTATATATATCTCCTCAATATATGTTCCATTCTATATGCATCCGAAGAAGTGGGCTGTAGTCCACGAAAGCTTATGCTCTAATAAATTTGTTAGTCTCTAAGGTGCCACAAGTACTCCTGTTCTTCTTTTTGCGGATACAGACTAACACGGCTGTTACTCTGAAGCTGGAATAAAGATCTGTTGCTCGAAGATTCAACATCTACCCCCAGCCCTGTCAATTAAGGGCTTCTCTAACTTCATCAGTTTTAATGAGAGCTGGATTGAGCCCATAATGACAGAGAAAGCTCCCATTTCAGGTCTTTAGTCCATCGAAAACAGGTAACATTTTGCTGATGTTCCTAAAGGGCATAAAGCTGTTTTCCCCTCTTGCAGGTCACGGTAAAGTTCCTTGTCCAAGAAAGTAAGAACGGCCATAGTGGGTCAGACCAACGATACATCTAGCCCAGTGTCCTGTCTTCTGACAGTGACCAGTGCCAGAAGCTTCAGAGGGAATGACCAGAACAGGTCATCATTGACTGATCCATCCCCTATCATCTAGTCCCAGATTTGGCAGTTGGAGGTTTAGGGACACCCAGAGCTTGGGGTTTCATTCCTGCCCATCCTGGCTAATAGCCACTGATGGACTTATCCTCCATGAACTTATAAAATTCTTTTTTGAACTCTTTTATAGTTTTGGCCTTCACAACATCTCCTGGCAATGAGTGCCACAGGTTGACTGTGCATCACACAATGAGTCAGTGGTGGGGCTGGGAAGAGAACCCACATCTTACAGTGATAGACACGGGTGCAGTCTAGTTAGCATACCAAGGAGAAGACAAAGGGGTGACTTGATCCCAGTCTATAAGTACATGCATGGGGAACAACTATTCGATACTTTGCTCTTCGACCTAGCAGACAAATGCATAACGAAATCCAATGGCTGGAAGTTGAAGCTAGACAAATTCAGACTGAAAATATGGTGTCAATTGTAACAGCGAGGGTAATTAACCACTGAAATAATTTACTGAGGGCCGTGGTGGATTCAGCACTGTACCACCAGCACACAGGCTTGGACTGGGCCCTGGGAACAGCAGGGGCTGGCTGAGCAGTCCTGGCCCAGGCTAATCTGTTTAGCATGCAGGTGCAGTCAGCAGTGAGGAACACGGGCCATCCTAATCATTAGTACTGCCATTAATCACTCTGCTGTTCCAAGAGAGGGGTGGGGCAAGGCTGGGGCTCGCTCAGAATATTTATTAGCCAAGGCAGAGCTTGTCTCTGGAAAATACAAGGCACCTTTTTACCTAGGTGCCAAACGGGAAACTCAGCTTGCTCCTGGGAAGATCAAGAACAGACTCAAATAGGGAGGGGGATGAGAAATGCCGGCTGCATTGGAATGGCAAACCAAGCCACTTCTCTAACAGGTTTCCTACTGTGGCACGTTGGTACAGGCCATGCCAGGGTCCTTTCCCCACTCGCTGCATGTTCAGCTGGGGATTTGCTTTCCAGGACCTATGTCTCTGTTGCTGGGTGCAGAATGGGGCTTCTGGCTGCAAGGTTAAGTGGGATATTGAGCTTGGAGCTTGACACCTCCACACAACTTCATCTTGCTGAAACTAGGGGAGACTTGGAGCCTCTGTCCTTTCTCCCCCACTGCTCTCCCCACACGCCCACCCAGCTGGTTTCTGAGGGAAATGAGGCCTCTAAAGACACCAAATGAGATCCCACACTGAAGAAAGGGAGGGACGGAGGAGGAATGGGGGAAAACTGATTTAAATAAAACAATGAGAAGCAGATGGAATGACCCCAGCTCTGCCAAGTAATGGAAAAGGAGTTGGGGGGGGGCGGTGAGGCAGGAATCCCAAGGCATTGATGCAAACATGTTGCAATGAAGACTAAAGTGAGGGCTTCTTTCTGGTGGCTGTGAACAGCTGAGAATCCAAGAGAGATGCTGAAGTGATATACAAGCTGGGAAGGGAACACAGTGCAGGGATGGGATGTGGGTGATGGGAGGAGGACTGAAGGCTTTGAGATGGGAAACACCACATTGCAATACTTTTGCACAGCCAGAAATTCCTTCCTGACTCTTGTGATCATCTTGTGCCCTGAATCTTGAGTATTGACAGCTCCTTATAAGATGAGACGAGGAAGGACTAAGAAGCCATGGTTGGATTCCACTCCTCTGCTCTGCTGCTCTCCGTGGTGCTGATGTTTCACAAATGATCATGGTGGCTCTTGACTCAGGTGTGTGCTCACCCAGGTAACCACCACCTGTCATGTTGATCTTCTAGAGATGGATTGTTTTCCAATGTTTTAAAAATAACACTGTTTGCTCAGGAGCTGTCAGAACATTTTTCAGAGGCCTGAGATAGATCAATCCTTTCAGCATATTTTCTTTTGCATGTACTTTATTTTCCTTGGGCTGCTGGACATGCTTCATGTGTAGGAATGGCTGTTTTGATGGGATGCAAAACTTTATTGGGGTTCAATCAGGCTACTCCTGCAAGCCCATCTCCTCACCTCTACCCCACAGGAGGCCTTGGGGCAGCTGAGAAGAAACAAGCCTTGATGTCAGAGACAGGCTATTCCTACCTCCCCATCACTTTCAGGGCTGCCCTCCCCCATCTCTTTCCCCTTTAGTTTCATGTAGTTAATGCCTGCATGCATTACAGAATATGCCACTCATCAGCTGAAAATCCTAACCCGGGACTTGCAGGGAGCATTTATAAAAACCTTTTAGTCTGTGTACCAGCTAAATTCCTTGAGATATGAGGTTTTTGCCTGCCACACACATTCACTCCCATGCATGAGCTATATTATATATATATATAAATATTCTGTGTTTGATACCAGTGAAATCAGGTCAGCGTCTCTTTATTTTCCCTTTGTTTTGCAGCCTGGGCCTTATGGAGCAGTGCAGGCAGACCCCACTTTTCCTTTCAGCATCTCTTAAAAAAAATAAAGTCAACTCCTCTCCTAGGGGCAGGCCCAAAATTGACACAAACCAACGAAAGAAGAGTCACATCAGCCTACTCACTTCTGCTGAGTCAATTATTGACTGAAAAAAGTGTACATAAATGTGACAAACAGAACCATCATTCTAGGACAAGCCCTCGTCAAGAGCTAAATTTCATCTCCAGGGGTTTTGCTGCCGGGGCTGTGCAAACACAGAGCAGATAAACAACTCTGCTGCTGAATTCATTAAATGAGATATGCAAACACCCCGCTGCAAACCTGTCTGTGGCTCAGATGGCGGAGAAAGGGGACAGTCAGAGAGAGCAGCCTCCTTGCTTTTTGTGTGCATGTCCTCATGCCCTCTGTAAAGGCCTGAATGATGGATAATGAAAATTAAACATTTCCTGCTCCCAGCCCAGCTCAGAGGCAGCTGGGTCAAATATCTATTAACCCAGCTCTGCAGCAGCTCCCTGCACCCCAAACCCATGCGTTCAAGGAGAGCACAAGTGGCTAAGAAATGACAGCTGATTGAAAGGGCACATGACACAGAGCTGGTATTATTTATGTGCCACCAGTGTGCTTGGCGCTACTCAAAAACTCAGGGAGAGGCTGCCAGGCCAGTACGAACACAACTTCTGGGGACGTGTCAGGGAACAGGACAGCTGTGAGCAAAGCAGAGGAAGACTTGAGCTTTCCCAAGTCAAGTCAGATCAAGATCCACAGCTGCCAAGAACTTCCCTGACATTTAATGACCAGCGTCCGTCTCATCCAGCCACTGCATTCATGAGCCAGAACGAGCCAATTTATTAAGCAAGTAGCACGTCCACAGTCATGCCTCCTGTATGGGGCAAAGGGGATAGTGGCGCTGCAATGCTTCCTGCCCCTCCTGCACTGCAATAGCCCACTAGTAGAATGGCCCATGCAAGAGAGGCAGAGGCTGCCTTGTGGCCCCTTTACTCTACTGAGCAGACACGGTGGACTGGGGAGGATATGGCCCATAGTGTTTAGATAGTTGTGTCTCAGTGCTGGGGATTCCCAGGACCTGTGATCTAGCAGCAGGGCTGCAGGCATCTCAATGCTCAGGGTTCCTGTGTGCTGTGATCTAGCAGAGGGGAGGCAGCCGTGTCTCAGTTTTGGAAGTTCCTTTATGGTGCATTTAATATTCTGGAGATGATGCAATCACGTCTCTCGTTAAACCTGCTTTAGGACTCACTGTAATATTACAATAACAAAGTGCTCTTTATTCTTTTTAACCCACTCCCAAAAAAACCAACTGCACCTCCAACTGCTTTCAATTTTTATTAAAACAAATGAGAAAACGATGGTATCTTTAGAATATAACAATCCACGGGAATAGAAAATAAAAGGCCTTTCTGTCCCGGATCCCATCCCAAGGAAAAGACTGCTTCATCCATCTGAATTTCAGACACATACACTTCCAAATGGGAGGCGATTCAATGTATATCAGGGACCTTTTAAATAAAAGGGTTCAAGGGTGTGATCTGCTAAAAGCCACGATAGACTATGCTGAGCCATGGGCTGACTCTGGGCCAAATCCACCCTGTCCATAACTCAGCTGGTCACCACAGGACTAGATTCAGCCCTCTGTGATTAAACCAGGCTGCTGAAAAAAGTAAAATAAAGGCAAGTGAATTGGGTGGGTTAAAGACAGACCATTAGTGTTTGCTCAGAATTGCTAAGAGTGGGCAGCAAGGACGCGATTGCTAGTATTGTTTAAATATGAACGGCCATACAGGGTCAGATCAATGGTCCATCTAGCCTAGCGTCCTGTCTCTGACAGTGACCTGTACCAGAGGCAATGAATGGTACAGGGCAGTTACTGAGTGATCCATCTCATTGGCCAGTCCCAGCATCTGGCAGTCAGAGGCTTACAGACACCGGCAGCATGGGGTTTAATCTCTAACCATCTTGACTAATGGCCATTGATGGACCAATCCTCCATGAATTTACCAAATTCTTTATTGAACCCAGGTCTAGTTTTGGCCATCACATTTTCTGATGAGTTCCATGGGCTGACTGTGCGCTATGTGAAGAAGTTCTTCCTTGTGTTTGTTTTAAACCTGCTGCCTGTTAATTTCAGTGGGAGACCCCTGGCTCTTGTGTTATGACAATGCTGGATTAAGAAGGGGAGAGGAGTGGGGAAGTAACTCCTCTTTGGCCTTGGTTCCAGTCAGAATTTGCCCCAATTCCAGAAATTTATAACCAGCCAGCCATGTAGCTGCTCCATTGTAAACCTGAAGCATAGATAAGGTAAACTGCAATTTGGAGCCAGCTTAAAATCAGGCTTGATTTCACTAGAATTAGTCATGAGCTCAAAGTTGACCACATGTATATGTAGCTGCAGGATCATGGTCTAAGGCCCGGATCCTCAAAGGTATTTAGGCTCCTAACTTAGGAACTGAAATACCTTTGAAGATCTGGACCTAAGTGTATACGTAAAATGCTGGCATGAAATGTGCGTTTCTAACTAGCACCAATGAAATGGTTGCAAACTCTGGGTGCAATCCTGGCTCCCCTGAATTCCCATTGACTCACTGGGGCCAGGATTCACTATTTCAAGCTGAAATGGCTGTTGGTTCTGTGTAGCCCTTGGATCACCCCAAGGGCCCTAGCCCAACCTTTCCGAGGGGCAGTAAACATAACTAACACTGAGTCACTAGGGAGAGACAAGCAGGGAGAGAGGCTGATCGATGGAAAAACATCTTTTAATAAGAGATTTTGTTCCCCCGCTTCCCTTTTGTCCCTTTACTGGAAATCAACCCCTCACATCAGGTCACTTTTCTGCTCTTATAACTTGAAAATGGCTTAACAGTTTTTCCTTTTTAAATTTAGCATCTTTCTGCTCCTAAGCCAAGCCCGGATCTACTGAGGTTATAGCCCTGATGGAGTGCTAAGAGCTGATCTATAAACCCCTAAAAAGCAGGATTTAGGATGGAGACTCTGAGCGGGACTTAATCCCAGTCACCTGAACTGAGCCAGCCCAAGAGAAAAGCTAATCCATAACCCAATGTTATTGCAACTTTGCAGCCTGCTCCAATCTGTGGGATACCCCATTGCTACCTGCAAGGCTTCCTGCTGGGACCTTTGGGTGTTCTTTCTGCTCCCTAGGGTGGCAAAGAACATTGATACAAAAGATATACAAACATTTAGCATCATGGCCTTAACCCTTTATGGTGGTATATGTGTGAGAAGCTCCCACTCTAGAGTTCAGGCTGTATGGTTAGGTGGGATTAAAGACCAGCCATTGGCATGACACTGAAGCTGTTGTCCGGCAGGAGACATGCCTAGCGCTTGCTGTCCTTGCAGCATTGACGAGAGGACATGGGGAGTCAATGCTGTTTGCCCTGGGAGGAATCATGCTTCCCTACACTCCAAGTGGCCCCAAGTCACAGAAAAGATCCTGACACTGTGCATTCCAGGAGAGCACCTGGATTAACCCTTTAGAAGATGTACTGTTCAAACTGGCTGGCAGTCTGGGAAGCAGCAGCAGTGCTTAAGGGTTGAATAGTGTATTTCTGTATATGTAATGAATATAACCGCCAGGGCACGAAAGCTTTATGCTGGTGCAGAACAAAACATAGAACAGCAAAGGGGTGAGCTTAAGCGATAATAGCTGCCTGTAAGTAGGTTGTGTGTGTGTGTAGGAGTAGACCAGAGGCCATTACACAAAGGCAGGGCCCAATAGTTCATAAGTGCATTAGGATCATAGAATCTCAGGCTTGGAAGGGACCTCAGGAGGTCATCTAGTCCAACTCCCTGCTCAAAGCAGGACCAATCCCCAGCCAGATTTTTACCCCAGTTCCCTAAATGGCCCCCTCAAGGATTGAACTCACAACCCTGGGTTTAGCAAGCCAATGCTCAAACCACTGAGCTATCTATTCCTTCCTCCCTCCCATGAGGGGCTGCCAACAGTGGTGCTGGAACAATTTGTATGGTGGGGGGGTGCTGGGAGCCATTGAACCAAACTGTAAATCCTCAATATAGTGAAAACTACTTCAAGCCAGCGGGTGCGGCAGCCCCCCCTCCTTCCAGCACCTGGGAGATAAATTGAAAGTGATTTCTAGCACCTCTCCCCACTCACCCCCCAAAACAGAGAATACAAAGCAGGGCGGGATGGGTGCTAGCACTGACCAAGGAGACAGGATGATGACAAAGCATATGCCAGGAGTTACTCCTCTCCTCCCAAAGCAGCAGCCCTATGTCCTTTCAAGAGCTGAGGATGCCACTGACTTCTTCGACATAGCTGCCAAGAGTCCCTGGCTAGGAGAGAGCTACTTCATTTAGCAGCCAACCTCACCTTGATTGCTTAGTAACTCAACCCTATTGCTTGGCTCTCTCACGGCAGGCACGGGGTGCATGAGTGTTCACAGCATGGTCCTTCAGGGACTGGAAACCAGAGGCTCTGCCACCACCAGAGCAAGGCTGCTCCTGCCACTCTCACTCAACAGGACTCAGCAGTAAAGAGATGCTGGGACTGCTCTCAGTAGAGTCCCAGCTCGTGGGGAGCTGGTTACCACTCTACCAGGGGAGTTAAAATGGAGCAAGGGAGGTGATGTGCAGAGAGGCTGAGCACATGCAGCTCCCATGAACAGGAACTGACATAGTGGATCAGACCCATGGTCCTTCTAGCCCATCTCCACCAGTGGCCAGTGCCAGATGCTTCAGAGGAAAGTGAAAAGAAGGCTGCAATAGGTAGCTATGGGATGACCAGGGCACAGAGGAAATTCCCTCCTGATCTACAAGGTTCATATCTCTTCCAGAACCCCTTCACTTTGTAAATGTCCACTGCTAGATTTCTGGCTATTTTTGTATCCAGACAAAGATCTAATCCTACAAAATTCTTGGTGTCAGTGGAATCTTGTAGCAAGGCGTTCCAGAGGCTCATTGCACACTGTGTGGGGAAAGCATTTCCTTTGATCAGTGCTGGATATGCCACTTTTCCGTTTCCTTAACTATGCCCTTGCTCTTGCGTCATACCATTAATTAGTTTGCACACCTTTGTAGTGTCCCCGCTATGCGGCAGCTCTCTAAGGTAAACAGCTAGAGTCTTTTCAATCTCTCCTTATACAGAAGTCGTTCCAAACCTATTTCCACGGCGTATCTCTGAACCCCTTCTAGGTCTATTAGATTCTCTGACAGGCAGGAAGACCAGACCTAATCACGCCCTTGTAGGGGAGGCTGTAACACTGATTAAAGCATCCATTATATCACTGTGTGTGTCACCAATGGGGGCTACCAGTACTCGGCCCCTCCAAAAGTCAGGCAGAAGTACTGGGGGTATGGAGAGGGTAGCGCACATCTCGCCGCCTGGCTCCCGAACTGCTGAAGGCGCCATATCTCCACCTGCAGAAGTGCACATTATTTGTGGTATTCCCTAAAGCAGGGCCGGAAGGGAAAGGCGTCCCTTCCAAGGCACACGCGCCTGCTCACCCTCTCCCAAGAGGTCACATGATAGTCACGGCCAAATACAAATACTGCTTAAAAAGACTGCAAGGGATACACAGCTCTGCATTATAAACGGCAGAAGAGGGTAGCTAGTTAAAAACCTACAAGGGGGATTAGGATACTCTAAACTAGAGATCATCACGCTGAAATCCACGGACAGTTGACAGACCAAGTCCATTGCACAGGAGCAGCATCATGTCCCAGAATGCACTCAGCCAGCATGTAGAGAGGCTGCGTTCCTGGCTCCCCAGCCAGTGGGATGTGCCTATAGGGCCTTGCTGAAGGAGGTTCTGGCTGGCAAGTGGCTGGCTCGCTGGAAGCAGCAGTGCAGGATGGTTGGATCACCTCCTAGAGCTCCTCGAAGAAGGCCACACGGGACTTGGTGCTCTGCAAGGTGAGCTGCAAGAGAGTTGAGAGAGAGACTGAAGAAAGAGCTTGACCTGCTTTCCCATCAGCCCTGCACAATGCTATCCCAATACATTCAGGGGGACTGCAACATACCACATGAGTTTAGGTTCAGAGGCCTGATACACAGAAGTGCTGAGAAACCTGCATGTACCGGTGAGGTCCGTTGGTACTGCTGGTGTTCAGAAAGGCTGTCCCAGATTACAAACACTGATCAAACATTTACAGCCTTCCCCTTTTCCGCATCTGAGAACAGTCTTACGGCATGAGAGCACTGGCAGTCTGATCAAAGAAAACACACCTCCAGGGTCCTGAAATATTCTGGCCAGCTGTTGACACATGAGCATCTCCTAAAGAAGAGGCTTCTGAGTAACACACCTTCTAATGCACCTTTGTATGAGGCATATTCATTGAGATGGGGGGGATGTTTTCAGTCAGCACTGTAGTTCAGAATTACTTAGAGTAGCTGTTTATCATGTCTGTTCCTCTAAGTCGGGTGATGGAAATGGATTCCCCTGGAAGCTGGTTGGTGAGACTTGGCCACTATCAGTTGTGGAACTACAATGAGACACCTGCTGTAGCAGCCAGGGGAAGGAGACGGGCAGGAATTCTCCATCACTCAGCCCAGAGAGTATCCTGGAGCCAAGATTCCATCTAGCCAAGATAGCAGGAGGGAGGAGGTACAGGAAGAGCATTTAAATGAAGTGCCATTGGAGGAACATCTCAGAAGATGAGTCCATCAATGAGACCTACTCTCTCCTACCTAGACAACTGATGAAATCTCCCAGCTTGGGCCTTCTTCACCTCACCAACTACAAGGGCCCAAGATCTCTCCAGGCCACCCCACTTTGTGAGTGGCAGAGAAAGAATCCCTCAGACCAAAGCTACCACATTGAGACCATAAGTCTGCATAGCCCTTCCCTCTCCCACATCAGCACATGACTGCCCCACACACTGCTATGCAACCCCAGGCAGGGATTCCAGGCACTCTAGGATTCCCAAGCTAAGCTACTGGCTGTGGACTTTGGTATTTTAGCAAGTTCTTAAGTATTCAGCAGACTTTTCCACTGTGCTGGAACCACAGGAGTCCACCATGGTCTATGCCTTGCAGCACCTCTCTGGCTGGGGATATTAACTGCATGATCAGCCTCAGTTTCCACTGTGCTGCGCAGAAAGAGGAAAGATTTTTTTGTCCCCATTTCTTCGGCCACTGGCCTGCTGGCTGGGGAACTGCAGCCCACCCCAGCCATTGCTAGACATCCCTGCAAGAGGTGTGTGTGGGGTGGGCGTGTCCCTGCACTGTTCCTGGGAGCCTGGCAGTGGAAATGGCTGGGGTTCAGGGGGAGGAGCTCTTTGGGGAGCCAGTAAAGATGCCTGTTCAGGTCTCGCAGTCACAGAGCAGGAGGAAACAGAGCTGGAGTCAGGTCAGGAGTGGCCAGCGTTGCTGGGAATGGGGCGGTGCCAAGCTGCTATTTACGAACAACCTTTCAGAACAGCTGCATGGATTTTAGACCCGCTCCCTTGGCCTACCCTGCCTGATACTACTGAGGCCCCAGTTAGAGACACCCTCCCACTTTGGTGTAAAAGGGAAGCCAGCCTCACTGGTTCCTCTCTCCAATTCCTTAAGTGCCCATTGCCATCCCAGCCTGACTCAGCCCCCCTCCTTTCCCAAGGGGGGTCTCCAGCAGCGATACCCGGGCAGGGGATACAGGAGGGGAGCAGCAGGCTAAGACGTGCAGCAGGCTTTAGCAGACTTAGTAGATACCAATAGTTGCACTCTGTGTTTTTTGACAACTCTCATCTGAAGAGAAGGGTGCTGCATGGCAACAGAATAAGTTTACGTAATTAATTCATGTAATTAACATTGCTGCAGCATCTAGATTTGTTATCATGGAGAAAATGGGGCCCTGCGATGGGTCAGATCCTGCTTTTAATGAAGTCACTAGGAGTTTTGCATTGAGTGAACAGGAGCAGGACCGGCTCCCTGTATGCTCACTAGGCTGCAGATAGTTTACAAGCCTGGATCACCGAGTGCTGAAAGCCCTGTCCAAGGAGCTGCCTTGCTGCAAGCTATGGCACGTTAGGGTGGGGATGAACAATTAAAATTCACCACAGTTTGAACCATTTTCCTCCCCCTCCTGTTTACAGGGGAACTTGGAGGCTCTCTGCTGAAAGTCTGGTGGGAACACTCCACATTCACTAAAACATGAGAGGCAGGAACAGCAGGCAGTCAGCTGAATGTGTGACTGGTTGGAGGTCTACAGGGAGTTCAGAAGGCAGCAGGCCAGGCGAACTGACTCATGGGGCCAGTGTTTGATCCTGCTGCCACCCATACTGGGGTTCTTTGAGTTGTTTGGGGACAGTTTAGTGCATTCTCCTCTTGATAACGGTGCTCCCAAAGCCAAGGTCCAACTAGCTATGCTGAGAAGAGTCAAATACTATGTATTATTTGCTGATCCCAAGTAAGAAGTTTAGTGCAGTTCAGTCCTGCTACCCCAAAACTAGGGGAATGGGTGTTCAGGTGGAGACGGTCAAGTACTCCCTCTCCACCACCTCTGCAATGCACAGATCTACAGCCTCTTCTATCTCCTACTGAAGCTTCAGGTCTCAAGGCCCTCTGAAAGTCAGCCCACTTGTCACTGCTTACTACTGCTGCGAGCCACATCTGCCTCAGCTGGCAGGCCCCTTCTTCAAACCCATGCTCACCTTCCTCCTCAACAAATCCCTCACCTGAGAGCTGCCTGCTCTTATTTAGGGCCAGATCCTGCAAAGAGCTGAGCATCTTTGACTCGCACTGAAGGCAGGAGGAGCGGAGGACACGCAGCACCTCTGAGAGCACTTTCTTCATTGTAGGTCAGGGAATGCGTCTCATCTTTGTCTGGGAAGCAGCAGCAGATTATTTATGATGCCATAGAGGGTATTTATAAAATAATACCCCAGCAAGAACCATCACTCAGTCTTCTTTGGAAACAAGACCCTGAGCAGGAAGATAAAGGAAACACCAGGGCCCCACAAGGAAGTCACTATACTTAAATACAGTTACAGAAACAAGTGCCCTAGGACAACTGCCGCCTTCTAAACAGCAGCTGAATCAGTCAATGAGTTGGGGAGAGACCAAAGCAGCTGACACAGGGAGTCCACAGAATCAGGTGCTCAATGGAGGTGGTTTAGACTCAGATGGATTTACTGATGTGCCTGTAGGTGAGGGATGGGCATTTTGCTGAGACAGGAATCTTAGGTCCAGATCACCATACAATACAGTTTAAATGCCACCCCCTTGTCCCTTACTCAATATTCCCGACGGCTCCAATTTCATTCAAAAAACCTGTATTGCAAGGAAAATGACTGCAGGGGCTTAACATCCTCTACTGGAACGTTTCCAATCATACCCAGGGCCAGAGTGTACTCAAACAGCCAACTCCTCATCTTCCAAGCATCAGTCAATTCCTTGGTTAAGAATTGCCTCCTGCTTATCCCAGGGACCAGCTGGTCCCATCCACACACTAGGGAGAAGAAAGACTCATTTTACTGGCAAGCCACTTCCCTTGCAAAGCCCTGGCCCTCCTCAAGACACTTGCAGGATTAAAAGTTGCAATTAATTTGCATGAGGCAGGAAGAGGAAAAGGCACGCAGCTCTACAGGAGAAACATTCTCACCGAGATCCAGCAAGAACTAAACCTGGGCTCTTGCGATCACGTAGTGCCATTAGCCAGTCATTACAATAAAAGAGGGTTAAGGGTAATGCTGGGCACTGGGAGAAGCAGGAGGGCAGCAGAATACCTGCTCTAGGCCAATCTCAGTCCTGGACTTCCCATGAAGAAACGCTGTTTACAGCAGTGGACAACCTTCACAGATGTATGCTCATTTATGGCTAGACACTGCAATATGCCAACAAGTGGGATCAGCTTGCAAAAGCAAATATAATCCCCCTAATGCCCGTTTAGTTCACGGGGTTCTTCCTTCCCTTGGAGCAAAGCCTCTGCTGCCATAATACTCCCTCTGACTCATTCTAGTCCAGATTCTACTGGCAGTGAGCAGGGGTGAAGAAGAGAGGGGTCGGCTGAGCAGTAAGAAAAAGCAGGGAAATTATTTCAGGAAAACACTCTCCACTAGAGAATTGCAGAAGGGTTAGTCAAAACTAGATGTCTTGTGTATCTGCAGAGTCCATCTGATGTATTTATTTTTGCAGAAGTAGCTCCCCGCTCCAAAGACAGGAGCCTCTCTCTCCTCCTACCATGCCCTGATCAGACAATCATTCACTAGGGTTTGCTGGTTTTTCCCCCTCAGCTGAGCATGAGCAAGAGAAGACACGCCACCGCCTCTGAGCATCTTGGTCTAGCAAAGGGTTAACTCAGCTTGAAGCAATTCATCATCCCTTCCCATTAGGCTCAGGAACAGGAATGGGAGAACAGGAATGGCCTGGGGGTAAAGGTTCCCATGAGCTTCCAATCCCACAGTCACATGCAAATCCTTTGGCTGGTGCGGCCATCAAGGTACTGCTCACTTAAAGAAGAAATATTGGAAGCCCTTAATTGGATCAAGACACACACAGAAACCCTGGCCTATAGGAAGATGACTGTGACTGAAAAGTGCTACTCAGAGAGACCACCACGAACTTAGTGCTCAGATACTTCAGTGAAAAGGGCCAGTTAAGAACATTGATTTAAGGTGAAGGGAAATATATAATGTTTCCCTCAGGTTTAAGAGGGAGATTCTGACCTATTCTGATTCAACTCTCCACTGTTGTTGATACCTTCTGATGTATGTGGGCTTTTCCATCAGTTCCCTTCCCACTCTGTGTTTCTAGTAACACCTTAAACTAACACAATCCCTCTTTTTTGCAGCAGCCTCAGAGCTGAAGGGAGCACAAGTCTGGGTAAATGCTGCTGCAAATCTGGACAGGGCATAGGAAAGCACAGCAATGAGCGGGTCCTACACAGATGCAAGGAGAAAAAAGAAATCTAGCTCTGTTCTATCCTTCTAGGCATTAACACCACTCAGTGCTTGATTAATGCTTTTGATCTGTAAATCTCACATCACTTTTCCTGAGCAGACCTGCATTGCTCTCCCCATTCAATATATAAGGAAACTGAGGCACAGAGCATTGAGGTGACTTGCTCAAGGTCACAAAGTAAGCCAATGGGAGACCTGGAAACAGAATGCAGGTGTCCTGTAACCTCCTGGGCTGGGTCAGCTACTGCAGGTTTTAGCATCATGGGCACAATGGCCAGGAGACACAGGCCATACATCAAAGTACAGCACTGAGCAATGAGGGCCAAGTTTTGCCCGGTTACATTGGATTTCTGTGGAACTTGCACCAGTAAAACAGAGTCGAATTTGGCCAGAGATCCCATATATACATTGAATTGGCTGTACTAGAACAGACCAACTGGGGCACTGTTTGGGTCAATGGTTAATGCTGGGTGTTCTGAGAAAGCCATAAACCTGCTCATAATTCCATGGAGAAAAATTCTTTCCTGACTCCATCTTATGCCCACATGCAGGAGTTGGGAAGCCTCACACTTATCCTCCTAGCTGGTGTAACCTAGAGGGCCCCATACTAATGGTAGGTGGGTTATTCCAGGCAGTGAGCGTTCACCATCCTGTTAGCCTGCTGAAGGCCCCGGCTGCAGGAATCCAGACAGCAGTGTGAGGTTGCTCCACCCCTATTACTCTAGGTGTGGGGACAACTCTTGACAGCCATCAGCAGGCTCTCACAAATTGGGAGTAGCTTCCACCAGACCCTGGGGCTAACCCATATCTCTCATCCAGCTGCCCTCTCACATCGGATTAAAATCTGTCCTGTGAATAACACAGAAGGAATTTAAGTTTGCTCTTGACTGAGCAGACTGTTACTTTCTGTCAGTGATGACATCCTGCTCCAGGACAGAAAACTTTTTAAAGAGCTTGTAAATATATTTGTTACTGTTCTCCCGCTGTGGAGAAATTCCAGAAGGGCTGCGTTTGGTTGGCTCCCCTCCCCCACCTCCGGCATCAATAAGAAATGCTCAGGTGAATAAGCTCAGGGAAGCTCTGATCCCAGGCAGTGTTTCGCCAATCAGCCTGCCTACTGCTTTTGACAGCCACCGTGCTGCACGCTGCCCAGAGAGCTGCACACTCACTCTGGAGTCGCACGTAGCAATTGCATCCAGACTGCAAGTGGCATGACAAAGCCTGACACATCCACTCAAGTGAAAAGAAGGTCAGAGCCAATGAAGGCTCTGTCCCCAGCTTCTGCAGAGAGGAAACAAGCCTGACTCATCATACTGAGCACAGCTGCGTGGCCATGTAAGTGGGAGGTGCAGTGGGATTCCTTGAACCAAGCTTGTTTTCATTTCATTTCTGCTGCAAAAGAGACAGGCACCAGGTATCCGGGAAATCCCACTCCCTATTCTGGGAACCACCAGTTTCACTCTTACCTGCCCTGCATCATGGTTATATAAAAGTAGGAGACTGCAGTACTCCATATGGCCAGTATTCCTACACTGCTGCCCACAGCCAGAGGCTGGGACAGGAATAGCTGACAGCTGCCGCTGTTTTTACACCATTCCCTATAGCACCCCTAAGTCCAGCAACTAAAACGGAGAGGCGCCCCATCACTTCCCCCTATTGCCTCCTGTCTGGTACTAGTTTAGCTGTTAGCAACAACTCCAGCACTTCCTGTCTGGAAAGCCTGGCCCTGGATCAGCTGCAAGCTCTCTCTGCCGCCCTCCTAAAGCATTCCATACACCGATTCCATTTCCCCACGGTGATGCAAGAATAAATAAATATCTATGTGTAACATAAGATTGTGCAGCCAAAGCCGAGTGATTAAGAGCAAATTACATTTTCGTCAGTGCAGAGAGAAAATTGATTTACAAGGCAGTATTATGATAATCTCCTTCTTGCAGGAAGGGGAGGGGGGGATGGACTCCACAACATACTACTAGAGCCATCAAAGAAAATGTAGAGGGAGAGAGGAAGGGCAATTAGGCAGCTAGAGCTAAAATGCATCAAGAGAAGGAAAAGAGAACATGGACATTGATTCCCTGACTCTCTTTGCTGGGGCTTTGCAGAGCGTCTGCCTTTATCCAGGGGTTCCAAATTTGTTATTTGATTTTAAAGCAAACAATAAGTCCCCCACATCCAAACCCGTTTTACAGCAGCTAACCCAATAACTCCATGTGCAGAACTTCTGCTGGCACAGCAAAATCATGTGGCACTGAAATGAGACCACCAAATCCATTTACACACCCTCCCCAATGTACTGGAGATTAAGGGTTGGAAGGAGGAGGGGAGGAGGTACTGGGAATAAAATGCTAATCTTTTAGGGCAGGAGCTTGAGCCTCCAGGCATGGAGTCTGTTTACAGCACAAGGATGCTGCAAACCCACCAAGAAGCTCAGGGGAAAAAATAAAAGCCTGGACACAGGTGATAAACACCCTTTTTGCTCAGGGGTACAAAAGAGGGGACAGAGGAGGCTTCTGCTTTATGGGATGCTCATATTAACAGCCCAGTTTTAAACAGCAATTTCCTTACCTGTGCTACAAGCACCACCTCAATGACTGCAACAGAGAATTCTCATTTCATGGTTTATGCTGCATCCCTGCCAGCCTCAAGGGGCGAGTGACCTATACCCCCCATCCGAATGAGTGGGCTGTAGTCCACGAAAGTTTATGCTCTAATAAATGTGTTCGTCTCTAAGGTGCCACAAGTACTCCTGTTCTTTTTGCCTATACCCCCCAAGAGAGGCAGGTCTTACCCCCAGCACTCCATTCGAAGCGTGGCATGGCACATCTTCAGATTGTTGGTAGAGCTGCATTCTCTATTAAATCATAAATTCAAAACACTGTACACAGCAAGCACTCTCTCTCTTCCCCTTGCTTCCCATTCCGTTCCCACATCTGCCCTCCTTAGTCTCCACTTCTAGCTGGATGCTTTAACTTTCCTTCTCTATTTTAAAGACTCCCATCGTTTTTCCTCTCCCCCACCCCCATTTTCTACTCCCCTTGGTGATCTCTCTATTTCTATTGCTCCCACACCACCTTTACTCCTCTCAAGACGGGGGCCAGAGCACAGGTCTTCCATGTGCTCCCAACTCGGGTGAGGAATGTGTTGAATGGGAGCAGATGAATGTCAATTTGCAGGTAATACCTTCCGAACACTGGCAAGATGACAGCCCAGATTTTACTTGTTACATTTCATTCAGTGTGAACAAGAAAAAAAAGCTAGTCAGTTTCCTTTATGTTTTTAGTCCAGGGGCGGGCAAACTTTTTGGCTCACGGGCCACATCGGGTTTCGGAAACTGTATGGAGGGCCGGTTAAGGGAGGGGGTCATGCCCTCCCCCCCAGGACTCCTGCCCCATCTAATCCCCCGTTCCCTGACGCCCCCGAGACCGCTGGTCCCATCCATACCCCCCACTCCCTGTCCCGACTGTCCCTGGATCCCTGACGCCCCATCCAACCCCATCTCTTTTTCCTGACGGCCCCCCCTGGCCCCTGCCCCATCCAACCACCCCTTATCCCTGTCCCGACTGCCCCCGGAATCCCTGCCCCTGACTGCCCCCTGCCGCCCCATCCAACCTCCCCTCCTTCCTGACTGCCCCCCAGGACCTGTGCCCGAACCCCTATCCACACCCCTGTCCCCTGACCACCACCCCGAACTCCCCTGCCCTCTATCCAACCCCCCCTGCTCTATGCCTCCGTGCCCGCTGCCTGGAGCGCCAGTGGCTGGTGGCACTACAGCCGCGCTGCCCGACTGCAGCCGGGCCACACCGCCGCCACTACCAGCACGCAGCACAGAGCACCGGGTCAGTCCAGGCTCTGCAGCTGCGCTGCCCCAGGAGCTCACAGCCCTGCCGCCCAGAGCATTGCGCTGGCGGCGAAATGAGCGAGCTGAGACTGCAGGGGAGGAGGGACAGCAGGGAAGGGGCCGGGGGCGAGCTTCCCGGGCCAGGAGCTCAGGGACCGGGCAGGACGGTCCCGTGGGCCAGATGTGGCCCGCGGGCCGTAGTTTGCCCACCTCTGTTCTAGTCAGTTTCACTCTCTGGCTCAGAGGAGGTCTAGGGCACATGGCTGTTAATGCTGGTGCTTTGTCTACAGAAATACTCACACCAATGAAGCTGCATAAGGTAGCCATGATGGGAAATAAAAGGTTAGTGCGGATATGGCTTTATGGGACCCCTAGATATGCTCCATAGGCCTGATTTTCAGCTGTACTCCTTTGACTTGCCCGGCTTGCACCTTACCTGCTGTTTTAGTCCTCAGGGAGATAGTAGTGTGAAGCAGGGATTGCTCTTACAGGGATGTTACCCTGCAGTCACACATTCCTCTTTTTGCTGCCAGAAGGTGTGTTTGCAGGTGCCATGGGGGAGGGATAGCTCAGTGGTTTGAGCATTGGCCTGCTAAACCCAGGGTTGAGAGTTCAATCCTTGAGGGGGCCATTTAGGGAACTGGGGTAAAAATCTGTCTGGGGATTGGTCCTGCTTTGAGCAGGGGGTTGGACTAGATGACCCCCTGAGGTCCCTTCCAACCCTGAGAGTCTATGTTTCTATGACTGCATTGTTAACATGCACATTACCAGTATCAACGTGAGGGCTCTGGCAGGGGAATGTCAAGAGGAATACACAAAAGTAAGTTCATCTATAAGTTTGATTCTTGACTCTGAACCCGACTTTGCCCCTTCCATTCCTCGATATCCAGTCAGCTTCCAGATATCCAAACTAGCAGTACGTGTTATACTTGGAGCTATGCAGCATCCCCGACACAAAGTAAGCAAGGCCAGTCTACTGATGGTAAATAATTGATGATTGAAGTGGGCTACCAAAACTCCAGTTGACAACACAGAGAGGGCTCTTCACAAATAGAAGACAAATTTTATGTATTTACTTCCACTTTCAGAGCTGTTGACTGGGCTGGTACAAAACAACCATTACACAGTCAGCAATAGCATACACACAACCATGGACATCAGGATCAGCTTTTACTGAGCAAAGGAATGTCAACCTGGCCGAAAGGAATTACATCACTTCCCCTCAGAGTGCCATGGGATCTCCAAGCTCCACCTGAGGATCCCATCGGAGAATGAAGCAAGGTGTAAGTCAAGATGCAATCACTGAATGGAAACCCTGGGCACTGGAAGACATGGCAGCTGCATGAAAAGAGATTCTGACACTAAGAGACTAATCCCATTTGCAGAACTACCAAATCACTGACTAAAAACAAGACTACTGCTCTAGGAACAGACAATGCCTAGCTCCCAGACTGGGTACCTCACAGGGGGTCATTGTGATAGGTGGAGAAATCCAGGCAAGAGAAAAGCAAGTGGGGGGAAAAAACCAACACCTCAACAAATTCTGTTAAATCCTGTTGACATTAAGCAGAGCTTTGTTACCTGTCCTGAGAGGGGCCCCTTAAGTCAAAGAGTGTGGAGAAGAGAAAATGCCTTGAGTTTTTTATTCCACAGAAGTCTAAGCAGCAAACCCTCCTGAAGCTGAGCCAGCTGGAGTTAGTAGAGCCAATGGGCATCAGAGAGAACAAGCTACATGGGAAGGAAATCAGTTTCCAGATGAGGTGCCTGTGCTGTGCCCACAGAGCTCATAAAAAGGGATTAGCATGTTAACCACATAATTAAACATGAAAAATTTAGCCGGCATCTTCAAAGGCAGGCAACAAAACCCAGAGGTCACAAAAACAACATTTGCTGTGAATCAGGTTTAATTACAGGAGAGGCTCCTTCCAGACCCAGAATTTCTTACAGTTGATGGATTATTTCTTTCAAGAGCTATCAGTGCTTCATTTTATCCCAGTGTTGTGCCCACAACTGGATTAAAAGATGATACTAGGTTTCTTAAAAATAACTGCAGATTAAGACATGGGACAGCAGGCTCCAACATAAATGTTCATCCAGCCCCACCTGAACACTTGACCCAAACCTTTCAGAGGGGTGACAAAAGCTGAATGAAGTCATTCAATGCCACTCTACACACTTTCATTTCATTTTTTTTGGCCTCTTTGGTCCTGAGGGCAGGAAATGCCAAAATACAATGAGAATGGCTTTTCTTGGAGCACCTGCAGTTCAGCCAGGAGCAGCAAGGAGCGAATTGCTTACACAAAAACTTGACTGAACGATTCACAGATGCAAGAGGTCTGGACAGCTCAAATAAGCATCCAGACCACTCCATTAACAATGCAGATCCAGGATCCAGGAGTGAACAGTCTATGGCTAACACTTTAACCTGTATCACGTCATCCCTATGGTAAGCTCTAACTGAAAAGAATGCTCTCCACACAGTCGGCCTATAGATGCCACTCACACACCTAAGACTGGAGTTGCAGATTATTTAATAAAAGAAGCACTAATATTTTTGTCTACACTGACTGCTGCTACTTTTCACACAGAGCAAACATCTTTGATTCAGAAATACATCCTGCAACATCACGGATCATTTTGAAAACTAAAATACGGCAAACTGAACATCCAGAAAGGTGAAATTCTGGGCATCTTTCTTTTCCCCCAGTTTTAGTGATAGTGTATCATTAAATAGGAAACGAACTAAAATACAATGATAAAATCAAATTCCAAATAATACTTAGCTCCTACACATCCATACAACTCTAAGCACTCTGAAAAGAACCATTATCCCTATTTTACAGATGGGGGAAACTGAGGCACGGAGCAGTGGAGTCACTTGCCTAAGGTCAGCAGCAGAGCCAAAAAAAGCCAGGTCTTCTGATTCCAAGCCCAGTGCTCTATCCACAGGCAGCACTGCCTCCCAAGACTGAAGCTTCTCTTCCTGGTTTTGAATCAGGGGCCTTTCATGTGTTAGGCCAACCTGATCCCCTCTACACTACAGAACACTGCATTTCAAAATGAGTTTGCCAAGAAGCTTTCTGCTTGCATTTGAGAGGGGCTGCTAGTGTGGAAGGCAGTCTCAGAGTTTCTTCTTTCAATGCTACGATCAGGGCCTACTGCAGCCCTCCGGTGTCTGAAGATCAGGACACATCTGCTTTCTCTTTGGCTACAGTAGAGAGATACCACCTTTGAAGCTGTTTGAGGTATTAAAAGGGTCTTCATAAAGGCACACAAGTCAGTAAACTGCACACATGCTGCCACAGACTGAGGCTTCTCCAAGAGGCTAAGTCTTTAGAGAAAAGCACATATTGTAGACAACAGACATGGTGTTAACTGAGCAGGAGGCATTAGTACACTCGGAGAGAGGGAGTAGGGCAAGAGCATTGCAGCAGAAGGATGAAAGATGAGAAAGACAAAATTGGAGAGATGGTAGCATTAGTTTATGCTGCAGTGGTCACATTCTGCTCCCACTGACTTCAGTGGAGTTGTGCACCTGTTACAGAGCAGAATTTGGCCCCTAAAGATTAGGGCAATAAGGAAAGATTAATTGGTGCCCTGTCCAGAGTCCTAGTCTGGCCATGCTACCCCCCATGGTACTAACACTGTGAAATGTAGGCATCTCTATGAAAGAGATTGAGGCAGTATTGCTGCTCAGCTAACATTCCATCAATAAAACAGTTTCCCAGAGGAAGCGGTGGAAGCACCATTACCAGAATCATTTAAAAATGGACTGGACAGTGCCCTGGAGAACGGATTATAGGGGACAACTGTGCTCCCAAGGGGCTGGGCAAGATGGGACTTAAAAGGTCTTTTCCATTTCTAGGATTCTACAGGGCTGCAGACAAGGAGCGAGAACGCGGTCCTTAAAACTGAGAATACCAGTCTCTGTGTACCAATTGTGGTGAACAATTCTAACTGTGTTAGTCTCATAGGACTAGCTTTAGCTGCACGCCTGCCTGGTTGATGCTTCCAGATACCGGCTGGCTTCAGTTGTTTCCCTTGACATTTCCCTTGAATAAGCAGCTCTCAGCTGAGAGATGCTGACTCTACATTCACCGGCTGCTCTGCTCTGAGACAGCGCCATGGCTTCCGTAGGGCAGTTTTGAAGCACAAGTGGCAGCATCAAGAGTGAATTTAAGTTGAGGGGTTTTTGTTGTTGTTGTTTTTTTTAAACTCATGAATTTTCATCTGCAGCAAATGGAGGAGGAAGCATCTTCCACTTTACTTTGCAACACCCTGCAGAGTCTGCAAAGGGCATCCATTTCTCTGGTAGATTTCCACCCACATGCAGTGAAGTGGGATCAGGCATGTGAGGCATTCCACATTTAGTCCACTCCCCACTTACTGTCCCAGTTCAGCTTTCATCAAGGAGGACACCACCGAGACAGAGGACTTTGGACAGAAGTGAATAGACAAAAGCTGTGAACCCCACAGACAAGATGAGACAGAACAATCCTGCTGTCTATTACATGCTCTTCTGATCCATGTATGGGTGGGGTGGGACACGGCACTGGATCTCACACTTGCAAAGCACACTGCTGGGGTGGCTCAGGCTCACGGTGCACTTTGGGGGCTGCAGCACTGATAGTTGGCTATAGCAGCATGTTTCACAGGCAAGCTCATGCACAGGTTAGTATTACAGACGGCGATCCCATCACCACACACAAAGTACCTTGGAATAACCTACTTTGAAGTCTCAAATGCAGATAGGTCTTCTGCCCTGGGCTTGAGGCTAAACCAGCAAAGTAAAATGAACAAAAATAAAAAACAAAACAAATTCCTCTGTGATTTGAGCAGCGCCAAGTCATTTGTGCAATCTGTACAGTTTGCCCATCGGGCTAGAGTGTTTAGCAGTGTCCAGGAGAGGTGAGGGGGTTATTAATTAAGTAGGGAAAAACTATTGATATAATTTTCTATTTCAGGTGTCTCAAATCTCCCCTTCCACCATAGTGGTAAAGATTAAAGCCCTCCTCATACCCGGATGGCACGAAACAAGTTGTCTGAGTTTTTACTTTAACTCCTCCTGCTAACGGACACAATTTTTAAAAATCTTTGCTCCACTGGCTGAGATAATAAATAACAATAATCCCTAGCTCTTAGATAGTGCTGTTCATTGGTAGATCTCAAAAGCTCTTTATAAAGTGGGTCAGCAGCATTAGCTCCATTTTACAGATGGGGAAACTGAGCACAGGTGAAGTGACTTGTCCAAGAGCAACAGGCAGTGGCTGCCCTGGGAACACAACCCGTTTTCTGAGGCCTAGTCCAGTGTGCTATCCACTAGGCAACATAGCCTAGTAGTGCCAGAGCTTCTCTGATGCTGCCTCCTTAGAAAATACTTCAGAAGGTAAGTGGAGAGGACAAGCTTCAAGCTTCAGCTAGTGAACAGAGACTGAGTAGACAGTCCTGATTGCAATGACGATTCACCCACGATTCACGAATGCCTAGCCACCTTCCTGAATGAGACAAATGGGACTCTCTCTCCTCTCTGCCAACAGCTTTTGAGATTTGTGTAGAGGTCAAATGTAGCATTTTCAGCTTAAAAGGGGACTCTCCAGCATGTAAACTGAGAGCTTTATCAAAGCCTAATATGAACAAAGAGGCTTCCAGACTCTAAAAACACTTAAATGCTCACAGACCTTGTATCAGTATCTCTCTTGCTCTCTCAACTGGGAATCCAGGCAGCATAGGGCTAGAACAGGAGAACTAGGAAGTGAAACTGACTAGATTATTTTACTCTTTGTTTCAAGTTCAGTTGGGACAGTAAAATCAAACTTTCCATGGTGAAAGGCAGACCAAATCAGAACTTTGAAATGCTTTGTTTTAACAGGTTTCAGAGTAGCAGCTGTGTTAGTCTGTATCCGCAAAAAGAACAGGAGTACTTGTGGTACCTTAGAGACTAACAAATTTGCATCTGAAGAAGTGGGCTGTAGCCCACGAAAGCTTACGCTCTAATAAATTTGTTAGTCTCTAAGGTGCCACAAGTACTCCTGTTCTTTTTGTTTTAACACTCTCAGATGGGATTAGTAACACAGGGAAGATCTAATTTTTAAAGTGTGACTTTTACCATTGGCATTGTCCCCTTTAAACTGTAGCCCCTGGCACATATCTTAGGAGTTCTAAACCTTTCAAAAGAAAGGAAACTGTAAGAAAGCCTGGCTGAAAGCCACTCCTTATGCTTGGATTTTCCATTATAATAATAAAAAGTCAGCCCCTTGTTAAAATTTCCCCGATTGAAACTGGATCAGTTTTTTAAAAAAGGAAAAGTTCTGTTGGGACCTTTTCATTTGCTTAGTGCTGATGCCAGTAAAAGGCACAGTCATTTTAAATCCTTTGGCCAAGTACAGGTAGCTCCCGGATCCAGACAGTGACTTGAAACAAGGGGTAATGAACAATTCCCTCATACAATAGGTGCAATTCAAGAATCTTATTATCAGTATTTAAATCTTTACAAGATTTAGGACCAGTCAACCTGACACACTCACCTGTCCTTTTCTCTTTCTATGGTAAATGAGATGGGAGGGGGTTGAGACTGCTGGCTGCCTAGATCCAGGCTAGAAGGGTCCTTCTCCACCTAGGACCCATAACTTAGGAATGTATAGTGCAATGTCTGTCACATCATGGAATAGACAGAAGTCGGCTGTGATGGACAAAGAGAGACCCTTATGGTTTTTCCTGACTCTCTAGTTCCCAAACTAAGGGCTGGTCTTCACTAAGGGAAGATCCACGCTGCTGCAATCAATACAGCAGGGATTGATTTAGCTGATCTAATGAAGACCTGCTAAATCGAAAGCAGAGCACTCTCCAGTTTACCCCAGTACTACTGCTCTCTGTGAAGAGTAAGGTAAGTTAACCGGAGAGCATCTCCCGTCAATGCAGCGCAGTGAAGACATTCGGGTAAGTCGACCTAAGCTATGTCGACTCACTGGAGTAGCATAACTTAGGTTGACTTACCCCCATAGTGAAGACAAGCCCTAACACACACACACACACACACACACGTCTGAGCTACCTACAGTTACTGCACAGAGTCTCCGTAAATCTTGGTCTGGATTAAGCATTCATGGACAAGCACCTAAATCAAAATATTATTATGACTCCTTGAGCAGAGTCTAAGCCCTGTTTTTCATCAGGAGCAAGGTAGGAACCTGGGTACCTTTTTAATGGTGTTGTGCTTGCTGTTGCCTCGGTCGGCATTCTCGTTGTGCAGTATATCCAGTGCTGTCTCCCTCTCCTTCAGCTTCAGCGCCTCAATCTCAGTCTTCAACTCATTCAGTTGCTCCTGCAGGTGCTTGCTCTTCTCCATGTACTCCACTCTGGCACACACAATACACAGCCTTGTGGTTACGCGGTTCCATAACAACTGATAGGGGCTTTTAATTTCATCATGCCCAGAGCATGAAATTGATTACACTAGTTTATGCTGTAGAGTGAATTACACTGAGCAGTTTGTTCATTATTAAAAATAGATGATGCCAGATAGCCAATTCAAGAGCAAAACGATGTCATGTAGGTATGAAAAAATAGCCAGTCTAGCATGCCCAGATGATGTTTATACGCCTCCCTATCTCTGCTAGCAACTGCAGAATGATCATAGAATCATAGAATATCAGGGTTGGAAGGGACCTCAGGTCATCTAGTCCAACCCCCTGCTCAAAGCAGGACCAATTCCCAACTAAATCATCCCAGCCAGGCTTTGTCAAGAATAACCTTAAAAACCTCTAAGGAAGGAGATTCCACCACCTCCCTAGGTAACCCATTCCAGTGCTTCACCACCCTCCTAGTGAAAAAAGTTTTTCCTAATATCCAACCTAAACCTCCCCCACTGCAACTTGAGACCATTACTCCTTGTTCTGTCATCAGGTACCACTGAGAACAGTCTAGATCCATCCTCCTTGGAAAACCCTTTCAGGTCGTTGAAAGCAGCTATCAAATCCCCCCTCATTCTTCTCTTCTGCAGACTAAACAATCCCAGTTCCCCCAGCCTCTCCTCATAAGTCATGTGCTCCAGCCCCCTAATCATTTTTGTTGCCCTCCACTGGACTCTTTCCAATTTTTCCCACATCCTTCTTGTAGTGTGGGGCCCAAAACTAGACACAGTACTCCAGATGAGGCCTCACCAATGTCGAATAGAGGGGAACAATCACGTCCCTCGATCTGCTGGCTGATTAGTTCTCTGCAATTCCAATGAGAGCTACTGGTTTTAACAATGTTGTTCTACTCCACAGTGTATTTATAAACCCAGTCTACCAAAATGCATGAAATTCTCAATTCATCTAGGCCAGATCTCCCAAGAGTGACTAGTGATTCTGGGTGCCTCAAGAGGTCTTAAAGGGTCCTGATTTTTAGAGAGGGGGGGCTCAACACTGTCTCAAAAATAGGTCTCTTTAAGGTGTCAAGTACTGATGCACCTAAAATGGTTAGTCACTCTTGGCCTTAATTGTCTCCCATTATACATTGCCTAGCATACTATAGGCAGCCAAGACTGTGACTCAGTACCGAGACCAAAGCAATAACACATGGCAAAGCAGGCAGAGGTTGCAAAATATCAGCACATCCCAGGTTGCCTTGCTAAGTGTGAGGCCCTGTTACGAACTGCACCCAAGCACTTGAAGAGTACAGACATTCCTGCAGTGGATCAACACAGATAGAATATTTTTGTTCTTATCATTTGAGCTGTGTGGTTAGAGAGGGATGATATGATCTAGTGATTTCAGCACTGGACTGGGAATTGGAAACTCCTGAGATCTTATCCCAGCTCTAATCCTCTTCTTTGTGGCGTTGGGCAAGTCATTTAACCTCTCTGCATCTCAGTTTCTCACATATGGTAAAAACATGGGAACTGCCATATTGTATCAGAGTGTGGTCCATTTAGTTGAATCTCTCACCCCAACAGTGGTCAACACCAGATGATTGAGAAGAAGGTGCAAAAAACCCCAGAATGGATAGTTACGGACTAACTGGACTATAGGGGAAGTTTAATTCAAATCCCAAGAAGTTAGTGGCTAGCTCATGTCCACAGCAGATGAGTGTATATCCCGTCTGTTTTTTAACATGGTAACTAAACAGGTCTCATTGTTCAAACCTGTTTTGAATCCTGCTAAGCTCTTGGTCTCAATGAGATCAGGATTCCACCAGGGCAACAGAGAACCCATCCAGGGGGACAGAAGGCTAAGTTTCTTAACAACTACACCACATGCCTGGCAGGGACTCTGTTGGTCTGCTCCAGCAGATTGAAATGTAGAGGCCTTCCCATTTTGCCTCACACTGCCACCAATCTGAGATCTACCATTTCAGAACAACTGGCCAAATTCACCAGGAATAACTCCATTCATTGCAGTTGTGCTACACAGGGAACTAATCTGACTTGTGCACACAGACTTTGGAAGCAAGCTACATACTTCTCTTTCTCTATTTCCATGGAAAGTCTCTTCATGTCTGTATCCTTGAAGTCAAAGGAGAGGCTCTCACTGATGAGGTTGAAGCTTGGCAGGTCGGCAGGCAGCGCTGTCATACCTGAGTTCATGGGCTGCTAAAGAGAGAGCACAGATTAATCACACAGCCACTGCTATCTGTAAGTGTTCTGTAGCAGGAAGCTAAGGAGATACGGCAACGGCTGACCCCTGTAATGCAAGAAGCTACTTAGTGGTGCCTTAGTGAAGAGCTGGCTCGCTGACTGCATGGACAATGCTGGCTATGTGCTAATTCACTGCATCCCTTTTGAAGGATGTTTTGCTGCCTCCAATGACATTGATCAAGAAAGTATCTCATTTACTGTGTACAGGAGTCGGAGAGTATTGCTGAGACAATGTGACTCATACCTTCATTATCAAAACCATCTGAAGAACCTAGCATATGCCACAGTGGAAATAAAAGATAACTACTTACATTAAACATAGAAATCCTTCAGCATGAAAGGCACTAACACTTTAAGCACTTTAGGAGAGGCAGTATGGCCCAGTGCATAGAGAACTGAGCTGGGACTCAAAAAACCTGTGTTCTATTCCCAGCGCTGCCATTGGCCTGCGGAGTGACCCTGGGCAAGTCACTTTGCCTCTGTGCAAGTCACTTTGCCTCTGTGCAAGTCACTTTGCCTCTGTGCCTCAGTTTCTCCATCTGTAAAATGGGGATAATACGACTGTCCTTTGAGATCTATTGAAGAAGAGCACTATTTAAAAGCTAGGTATTATTTTTATTTAATATATATACACAAGGATCACTAAAGACACTGCTGGAATGCAGCTGCCTCTGGGATGAAACTCGGCAGCTATTTAACAGTAAAACTGCATACCAGTTAAGGACAGGAAGCGAAGGGTGTTAGTACAAAACCCTCTATGATAGAAGAATCCTATATTCAATTGGAAGAGCAGAGAAAAGGGTGGCAGAATGGAATTACCCAAACTCAGAAACTGGTCAGGACCTCAGACTCTGACCAACACATCCTGACCCTTGCAAAGTTCCATGGTATATTCAATTGTCACGATTGGTCAGAACATCCATTTTAAGCTTCGTCTGAAAGATGGCACCTTATCTCACACAGTGCCCTCTAGTATTATGCTGAGGAACCGGCTCATTATTGACTCAAAGGAAAGAGCGCCATGTACTAAAATCACCAACACTAATTCCTGCACACACTATTCCTTTAAGGTGTTCTAGACAAAGGCTGACCTGCCCCAACTTTGTTTGGCTTGGGGGATCATAGCAAAAGGTGTTATAAAGGACTACAGGCTGGTGGGAGGTTTGACAATAACTGTCAAGAATAAGGCCATGCTTTGTGCGTATTGACTCTGGGACCGAGGGCAGGAACTATCTGTGGATTTCACAGACTAGAATGCTGTGCTTGGTCTCCCTCCCTTGCTCCCTAGATGAAGATAATCCAAGGACCGTTGTAGCTAGTCCAAGGTTGGCAGCAGTAGCTCTGATTGGGATAGCAATGGATTTACTCTGCACAATAAGCCTCCCTCTCTTGCCATAGGCATAAACTTCACAGGCAGTAGGGGCTTGTCCCTTGCTTGCAATGAACAAATCCTGCAGAACATCATTTCATTTGTCCTGCAGAACTGAAGCTGAAATGGGAACATTTTGAACAAGCAAAAGCAGTGAGAACAAGGCAGTTGAAGCTAGATGCTTGACCTGGTGCAAGGGTTTACGTTAATTTACCCACTTTGTGCATATAATGTAAATACCATTTCCTACTCCTGTTTCTTTTCCAACACACAGCTTATCCTGCTGCTGTTTGTGTGCAATGCAGCCAAGTTAATATTGCTGTGAGACTCTTCAAAGGGACACCTGTGACTCTAAATTCCAGAATCTCAGAGAGGAAAACAGACAAAAGTGCCTAGGTGACTGAAGAGCCTAAGGGTATGTCTGCATTGCAATCAAAGGTGTGACTGCAGCATGCATAGACGTACCAGAGCTAACTGAGATCTAGCTAGCTGAACAATAGCAGTGAAGCCATGGCAGCATAGACTAGCTACTCGGATACATACCCAGTGTCCTGGGCAGCTTTGTTCAGCCCATGCTACCGCAGCTTCAGTGCTATTGTTATTCCAGCTAACTAGATCAAAGCTAGCTTGGGTATGTCTACACATGCTGCGGTCACACCTCCTGACTGCAGTGTAGACAGACCCTGAATCTCATGGACTTTCAGTGGGACTTTGGACAGCTTTACCTGTATGAAGTTTTTCTGGCCTATGCAGGAAGTCAGACTAGATGATCATAATGGTTCCTTTTCTGCCCTTTAAATAATTTGTTAAAAAATTACTAGATTTCAAGTTTTACAGATTTTAACAGTAGTTGCAGATATTACATCTGCTGAGTTCCCATGCCAACTTTCTGTGGTTATACAACTACATTTCTCCCTCTCTTCACTGTTGCTGTATGGAAGAGCTACTTAAGCAGGTGAAGAACTGATCATATGCATCGGAGAGCGCAAAGAGAGCAAAGAACAGTGAAACCAATTATACACAAAGTGCTATCAGGTACATCAACTTCAAATCTGGGGGAAATATTTTCCCATCTCATTTCTCTCATTTTCAGTAATCCTAGGCTACACTTGTAACAAGAGAAGGTGAGAAATTCCCAGGGCAAATTGTGATTACTAAACTGAGGTGGCTTAAGAGAAGGTTACTCACCTTGTGTGGTAACTGAGGTTCTTCAAGATGTGTATCCCTGTGAGTGCTCCACTTCAGGTGTCGGTGCATCCCGGTGCTGTCAATTGGAGATTTTTGGTAGCAGTGTCCATCAGGGACACATGTGCACAGTAGTCATCTTGCAGCGCTGTTGGTGCCTTGACTAGTGCGCGTACAACCAGACCCCCTCAAGTCCTTCTCTACTGTCGAGTCCTTACTGTGAACTCCGAAGTAGAGGGGAGGAGGGTGGGTAGTGGAGTACCCACAGGGGGACACATCTTGAAGAACCTCAGTTACTCCACAAGGTGAGTAACCTTCTCTTCTTCGAGTGCTGTCCGTGTGGGTGCTCCACTTCAGGTGATTGTAGACCTATGACGGAGGGTGGAGGGGGGACTTTGGAGTTGTGTGCATAGTGGAGGAAAACACAGTTAGGCCTAGTATAGAGTCTGATCATGAGTATTGGGTAATTGCATAGGGGTTGATGAACATATGCTCAGAGGCCCAAGTAGCAGCTCTGTAGATGTCTGGGATTGGTACATTGTTCAGGAAAGCTACTGATACTGGGTAGAGTGAGATCTGAGCCCTCTTGGCAATTCTGTTTTATTCGTTTTATAACAGAGTTGGATGCACCTGGAGATCCATTTAGAGTGACTCTGTGTAGATATAGCGGAGTCCTTGGATCACTCCGTTGTGGAGATGAAAAGCCTTAAGGATTTTCAGAAAGGTTTTACCTGGACAGAACAAAGTCTATTATACGTCTAACGTCTAGAGAGTGCAAAATAGTCTCTTGTGTGCTCGCACGCAGTTTGGGATAAAATGTGGGAAGGTGAATAGGTTGGTTTAGATGGAAGGATGATATTTTAGGGGGAAATTTTGGATGAGGTCTCAATGTGACCTTGTCCTTAAAAAAAAAAAGATACAGTGCATCAGGGATTGGCCATTAGTGCTCCTATCTCATTTACTCGTCTGGTGGAGCTGATTGCAACCAATAATGCCACCTTCATTGATAGATGGAGCAAGCAGCAAATAGCCAGAGGTTCGAATGGGGGTCTGGTGAGGCGTTTGAGAACCAGGTTTAGGTCCCATGCAGGTTGGTGCACTTCCAGATAGAGATTCTGTATGCCAGTGAGGAAATGTTTGGTGATTATGGGGGACAGATAGCTCAGTGGTTTGAGCATTGGCCTGCTAAACCCAGGATTGTGAGTTCAATCCTTGAGGGGGCCACTTAGGGATCTGGGGCAAAATCAGTACTTGGTCCTGCTAGTGAAGGCAGGGGGCTGGACTCGATGACCTTTCAAGGTCCCTTCCAGTTCTAGGAGATGGGATATCTCCATTTATTTATTTATTAGGTGCACAAATATCGATATTCTGTTGATCTTATGATGGAAAACTGTAATCGCCATGGGATGTACTTTAATGGAACTTATGGACAGGCCCAAATTCTTTAATTCTAGTAGGTAGTCAAACACTAGCAGAAGTGGTGTAGTGCTTGTAGTGAACGGTTTGTTCTGGCACCATATGGAGAATCTTTTCTGTTTTTTAAGGTAAGCATTACGTGTGGTTGATCTCCTGCTGTTCAATATCACGTGTTTAACCTGTTCCAAACAGACTAGTTTGTGGTGATGGAACCATGAAGGAGCCACGCTTTCAGGTGGCGTTTCTCCAGGTTCGGGTGGAGAACCTGACAGTTGTCCTGAGAAAGAAGGTCCATGCTTGACGGGAAAGTTCGTGGGATATATACTGCCATGTGCATCAGGTCAGGATACCAGGTCTGTCTAGGCCAGATTGGGGCTATCAGTATGTCCTTGGCCTTGTTGGCACATATCTTGTGTATCACCCTTGAAAGCAGTGGAATCAGTGGGACTGCATATAGAAGTGATGCATCTCATGTGATGGGGAAGGCATCCCCTAATGACTAATGTCCAAATCCTGCTCTCAAGCAGAAGAGTGGACACTTGTGGTGTAGTGACGTTGCAAATAAATCGATGGGAGGGAAGGCTCATTGTTGCAATATGGATTATAGGACTGTGTGGTTCATTTCCCATTCGTGGTCCTGAGAGAACTGTCTGTGTAGAGTGTCCACTGTCATGTTCTGACATCCGGGGAGGTAGGAGGCCAAGATGTTTATGTGGCGGTGGATGCACTAGTTCCATAATTTCAAGGCCTCATTGCATAGTGAGTGGGAACTTGCCCCTCCTTGTCGATTGCTATAAAACATGCATGCAATGTTGTTGGTCATTACTGGTACTGTTCCGTTCTTTATGAGTGGTAGCCTGTAGAGACAGGCATTGTGTACTGCTTGCAGTTCCAGTAGGTGGATATGGAGTTGGGTCTCCACATGTGACCATCTGCCTTAAATTGTATGGTGGTACAGGATGGCGCTCAAGCCTAACAGATGAGACATCTGTTGTGATTATTATCTATGGCAGATCCTGATGAAAGGGGATCCCCGTGCACACATTCTCTGGTCTTGTCCACCACTGTAGGGATTAGTATCTTTGGTGGTAGTGTTAGGTTTATGTTTAGGCGGTGTTTGTTGGGTGTGTACACCAAACTCAGCCACCCTTGAAGGCAGTGCATGTGTAGTCTTGTGTGGCTTACTATGAAGGCTGTAACTGCCAAATGACCTAACGATTGCAGGCAGGTTCCGTGCCATGATTTGTGGACTGGTGTTGACTACCAAGATGAGGTTGATCATTGTCATGGATCTGTTCATCGGTAGTGCCGCTCTGGTCTGTATGGAATCAAGGTGCACCCCGATGCTGCACGGACACAAGGGTTGACTTTTGTATGTTTATTTATAGTCTTAGGTTCTGGAAGAGTGTGAGGACTCTCTGGGTGATCTCTGTCACTACCATCTGAGTAGGGCCTTTCAGAAGGCAATTGTCTAGGTACAGGAAAATCATAGTTCCTTGTTTGTGAAGGTGTGCTGCGACTACCCTAAGAGTTTTGGGGAAGACTTTTGGTGCAGTGGACAGACCGAAGAATAGAACACTGTATTGGTAGTAGTTGCTTTCTACTGTGAATTGCAGGAATCGTCTATGAGCTGGGTGTATGGTAAAGTGGAAATATGCGTCTTGTAGGGTGAGGGCTGAAAACCAGTGCCCACATTCTAGCGCAGGTATTATCGTACCTAATGTGACCATCTTGAATGTCTGGGATTGGACGAACTTGTTGAGCTTCCTGAGATCTCTCCATCCCCAGTTTTAATTCTGGGTTAAGAAGTAGTGGGAGTAGAAACCTTTCCCCCTGTATTGCAGGGGTACTAGTTCCACAGCACCAAGTTGTAGAAGATGGTTTACTTTCTGTTACAGCAGGTGCTCGTGAGAAGGGTATCTGAAGAGGGATGGGGACGGGGGTAAGATGGGTGGGCAAGAGATAAAGGGGATAGCATAGCCAATCTTATGACCTCTAAGACCCAACAGTCCGTGTTGATTGCTGCCCGTGAATGGTCGCAGTCTATGGCCAAATAAGCGAGATGTATTTGTCAGTGGTGCTGTCTGGTGGGGGAGGTCATTCAGACCCTGGACCAATCTTTCAAAACTGTTTGTTCGCCATCGGCTGTGATGAGATGGTTGGTGTTGAGATGGTCTCCATCTTTGTCTTTGCGTCTCATAGGGTCTCTGGAACAATGTGTCTCTATGCCGTGGGTATGGTTGGTAGCGTTTCCATTTGGTGAGAAGTGTATAAGTACCCAGTGTGCGGAGAGTCGCTAAAGACCTCATTGATTTTGGTGGAAAACAGTTTTTCCCCTATCGAAAGGGAGTTCTTCAACTTTCACTTGCAACTCTTTTGGAATTCCTGAAGATTGTAGCCATGACACCCTACACATGACAACCACTGTAGCTGTCGCTTGTGCCACTGTGTCAGCGACGTCCAGGGATGCTTGCAAGACTGTTCTGGTTACCAGTTGTCCTTCCATCAATATGGCCCCACTTCTCTTCCAGCAGATTGTTGGTAAATTTATATAATTTGCTATAATTATTGTGGTTGTACTTTGTAGGAGAGCACTGTAATTGGCTACTCTGAACTGCAAAGTTGCTGAGGAATAGACTTTCCTCCTGAAGAGGTCAAGCCTAATGAGGTCCTTGTCCTGCGGAGTGGACCTGTAATGTGGATGCTTGCCACATTAGTTAGCTGCCTCAACTACTAGAGAGTTGGGTGGTGGGTGGGGGGGTGGAAGAGAAAATCCATTCCTTTGGTGGACACATAATATTTCCTGTCTGCCCTCTTGCACGTTGGTGGATGGTAGCTGGTGTTTGCCATACCTTCTCTGCTGGTTCCAGGCTGGCGTCATTTATGGCCAAGGCTATCTTAGAAGTGGACGAGGTTTGTAAAATTTGTAAAAGTTTGTATTGTGTGTCCTGGACCTCCTCCAGGGCGCTGTCCTGGCTCAACGCAATTCTTTTGAACAGTTCTTGAAACTGTTTGAAATCATATGCTATGGTAGTAGGTGATGGCATAATGGCTTCCATCTGGTGATGAAGAGGAATTGTGAGCTGGTGATGTGGGCTCTTATTCAGTGTCCTCCTCCCCCCTCCTCTCCTGTATCCTCCTGGGCTACTGAGGTTTGTGGACTGGGGGATGGTGGAGGTGATCTGAGTTCGCCTCTAGGTGGAGATAAGGGTCTGATATAATGAGCCCCGTATGCCGCCTATGGGGCCCAGGGTGGCCATTGCATGGGGACTGGCATGGGGGACACATCCAGGGTTGTCCATACCATGGATGGACTGCCTGCCTACGCTGGGTTTTAGACTGTAAAGGGTCCCCCTGGTAGTCTGCATTCTGTATGGGAGGAATGCTGTGATTAAAAGGCATCCTCCTCCTCTTCATCATTCTCTTCATCGCTAAGCATTGATGGTGCAATAAGGGATGTAGGCTGGTCTGTGTCAATGCATTCTGGAGAGCCATCAGTACCAAAGAGACTGAAATGTCTGTTTGAGAAATTGTTGTGGTGCCATTGCTTGCAGTACTGGTGGTACTGATGATGTAGTCTTAGATGGAGCCGTACAGTGAGCCAGTATCTTGCGGCTTGATTTAGCCGATGCGGACGGCAGCATCTTGACTCTGTCCATCAGTGCTGACAAAGTAGACGGTGCCAGTGGTGGCCGCATGACCGTCAGTGAGGGTCTCCGTGCAGTTTCTTGCACCATTGTGGTCGGTGCTGTGGAGGAGGCATGTCTATGTTTATGCCTTGACTCCGTGTCTCTCGCTTTAGGCTCAGCAGAGGTCTCGGTACAGACGGTGCTGGAGGTGCCCTATGCCTCAAAGGTGCTCACCCGTGTGGTGGTCAGCACCAAGGACAGCGACCTCGCAGGAGACAGTCTCTCTTTTTGAGAAAAGAACAGGAGTACTTGTGGCACCTTAGAAACTAACAAATTTATTAGAGCATAAGCTTTCGTGGACTACAGCCCACTTCTTCGGATGCATATAGAATGGAACATATATTGAGGAGATATATATACACACATACAGAGAGCATGAACAGGTGGGAGTTGTCTTACCAACTCTGAGAGGCCAATTAAGTAAGAGAAAAAAAACTTTTGAAGTGATAATCAAGCTAGCCCAGTACAGACAGGTTGATAAGAAGTGTGAGAATACTTACAAGGGGAGATAGATTCAATGTTTGTAATGGCTCAGCCATTCCCAGTCCTTATTCAATCCTTTGTTGATTGTGTCTAGTTTGCATATCAATTCCAGCTCAGCAGTCTCTCGTTGGAGTCTGTTTTTGAAGTTTTTCTGTTGTAATATAGCCACCCTCAGGTCTGTCAGCTGAATAGCGTAGCTGAATTCGACCTATCACAGCCGACTTACCCCGCTGTAGGGACGGCGGCAAAATCGACCTCTGCGGCTTCCCGTCGATGACGCTTACTCCCACCTCCGCTGGTGGAGTAAGAGCGTCGATTCGGGGATCGATTGTCGCGTCCCAACGGGACACGATAAATCGATCCCCGAGAGGTCGATTTCTACCCACCGATTCAGGCGAGTAGTATAGACCCAGCCTAACAGTCTGCTTGTAGCGGCCGTCACCAAGAGGTAAGGTTTAAGTGCCTGAAGGCATGGAAGACACTGATTGGCAGAAGGAATGAAAACAAAGCCATGTCATAGTCATGGCCTGTAAGTTGCCATCTTCTTTTGTCCTTGCCAGCTGGAAAATTTGGGGCAAGCAGAGGAGAATTGGTTATGCTAAAAGGATCAAAGAAAGGCAGACAATATTTAGAACTGCCTGGAGTGTTCAGTATCTAAGCGCAGTGAAATAGGCTGAGGGCACACTGAAATAATGAGATACAAGAGGTACCATGAATGGAAAAAAACAAAGAGCTGGGATAGATCATTACACAAGGAGAGGGAGTGGAGGTAGCTGCTGAGAGCCAAGATCAAGAGTCGCATCTGAAAAGTGTGATGTCATTGATTGTAAAGGCTCCATAATGCTCTTCTCAGAGCCTCAAGGGTGTTCCCCCCCACCACCTACGTAAAGACCTTCTCTCCTTCCCACCGATGGGAACCTGATAACACTCCCTTTGGAGCCAATCAGCCCAAACTGAGTCACTGAAGAGTGGTGCAAAGATGCCTCCTACCCCTGCTGATCTGAGACTCAATTTCACACACTGGCCCTAAATAAGCCTAATTCTCCCTGCGTGGTAACATAAAAAACCCTCAAAGGCAGGCTGGCCATGGGCTTCAAGAGCTCTGAGAACAACTTAGCAACTTTTATAAAGCATATCTGCTACCAGTTTGTTTGGTGGAAGATTAAGTTACAAAAATAGTAAGTCTCCTCCTGTCCTTTCTGTAGCTTAGCCACCTCCTACTCTCATCCTCCTCTCCTTCCTTAGGCAGCACAGAGGGATCAGATCCTGCCGGCTCTGGAGTTGAGGGACTGTGTAACTGAAGTACAGGAATGAGACAAGAAAGAACATGTTCAGTGGGACAGACTGATTAACAGAGGGAGGAAGTCTGGGTACTGTACTATGTATTAGACAGCTGCCTTCACCTGAGGGACACGTCTCCTGTTCCCCCTTAAGCCACTATGTTCTTATTCTCTTTCTTTGATGGCTCTTGCCCAGCTGGGTCCCCTCTGCGTGATAGCAAGGAAGGAGGACTTACCAGAAGCCAGCTCTTTGAAGCAATGTGCAAGAACAGGATTTCAGTACATTTCACTTGACTGCCCTGGAACACACATGCAGCAGAGCAGAGCAGCAAGAGAGAGACCCCATGGGAAAAGCGAAACAGACAGGCATGGCAATGGAAGGACAGGAGAGAACGCTTTAAAAATATGTACATAGCAAAGTATTACTGTACTTATGAAAGTACAATAGCCATACTCGCATACTGCTGACATTTGGCACCCTGGAAAATAGCAACCTTTGAACTGGTGTGATATCTTGGTACCTGCAGAGTTAACCCAAAGGCCAGAAGCAGGAGCACCAGCAAATCCACAGGGGATGAGAGAGGCATTCCATTTCTTTCTCCATACTGGGAGCTCTGGTGGGAGAAGGTCCCCTGCCTCTAAGGAAAGGGGATGTGGGAGGAAGGCAACATAATATACAGCAGGAAAAACAATTCTCTATTCTATGCCTCTAGAACAGATGCAGCTGGACGGGTGGAGTCAAGCTTGATTCTGTCCAACAATCTTCCCCTTAATTATACTTCCATTCCATAGGCGAAATAGATCTACACTGGCTGCTGATTAGCACAGAATGAGTCAGAGGGGTGTGTGCAGGAGAGGAGAGAACTTGCTAGTCTCTGCTTTGTGGGTTTAACAAAGGACAGACCCACCAGCCTGAGGGATCTTGGAGCTGCAAGCTCCTCACAGCTGTTGGTACTTGGCTGATATGATCATTAGGCTTCCAAACCACAATCCTCCACCATCTGGGTACAACAAAGTCATCATTAGAATTATTGGACCCCAGCAGCCTGTTGGTCCACAGGGTAGTAAAGCTAGGTGTGTTCAGAGTAGGTTTGTGAAGCACAGAAGCAGCTAGCACTCAGTGGAGGGGCCCGAAGTCTGGATATTTAATCACTGCAATCTCTTAAAAGTTTCTGATCATTTGCAGATATCTTTGGAAAATGTGGACGAGAAGTCATTTACTTCTAGCCACCTTCACGCGGCTTGTTTAAACACTTACTTGAGGTGATGGCATTTCAAAGAAAAATTGAAATGGTGAAAGATTTGGTAATTGCTCCAGATGGGATGTATCTGTGGAAATTATTCACACTCCTTCACGCCACAGTCTCCCACCTCTTGGGACTAACAAACAACAGGATGGATAGCAAGGCCAACAGGTGTATGCTGCAAGGTGGAGACCACTTGATGGCATTCACAGGTCCCAATAAAATTCACAGCAAAAGAAGCCAGGAGGAAAGGAATTGCCAGACTGGATCAGAACAACTGTCATTTAGCCCAGTATTTGGTTTTCAATGGCAACCAGTACCAGATCCGTCAAAGGAAGGTGTGCTCCTCTTACTAGCAGTTACATAGTAATCTCTCACGGGGGAAGTTTCTTCCTGAACACAGGAAGGGAGGTTGGGTTAATGCGTTTATAGGTTCTGATCAATTTTTATCTGATCTAAGGAAACAGAGGATGCCCTTATTCACACAAGTGTTTAATCCTATTTTGAATGCTACTAAGCCCTTGGCCTCAATACTTTATATTTGTCTCCACAGGTTAACAAAACACAATTTTTATTCGGTTTAAATCTGTTGTCTTTTCAATTTCATTTGTACCTCATTGTTCTTGTATTAGGCAAAAGGGTACATGGGAGACAGAGTGAAGCAGTCTGTTCTCTGCTAAACTGCAGACCACCAGATCTGGACTTGGCTGAGGAGCACAGGAAATCGTTTGCAATTCCCCTGAGTTCCATAACAAAGTAGTCTCATAACCCCCCTGATTAGGAGGTGGCACTATGGAAAAACAGCCCAACTTCTTTCAAAGCCCTCAAGTGGATGCTGCCCTCTTCCTGGGAAAAAATGGAGCTGTAATACAAAACACTCTTACCGTGTAGGACGACTTGCTGGTGATCTCCAAGAGCTTCTGCTTTGCTCTCCGCTCAGACTCTCGAGCCTCTTGAAGGTCCTGCTTTAGCTGATCAGCTTCCTTTGCCCTATGTACAGTAACAAACATTAGATCAGAGATGGACAGGGAAGGAATGGAGTGGGATGAAAGTCAGAGAAGGAGAAATGGAGCAGCACCAAAGTGTGGGTGTAGGGGGTTTGGGATTTATCAGGCAATGAGATCTATTAAGCTGCAGAATAATTTCCAAAAGGGAAATGATGGAAACCCAATCACTTGAGACCTTCCAACTAGACTAGACAAATACTGAAGAAAACAAACCTGCACTGACTGCCAAGGATGGAGAAGACCGGCTAGATCAGTGGTTCTCAAACTAGGGCCGCCGCTTGTTCAGGGAAAGACCCTGGTGGGCCGGGCCGCTTTATTTACCTTCCGTGTCCGCAGGTTTGGCCGATCGCAGCTTCCACTGGCTGCGGTTCGCCGCTCCAAGCCAATGGGAGCTGCAGGAAGCGGCGCGGGCTGAGGGAAGTACTGGCCGCTGCTTCCCACTGCCCCCATTGGCCTGGAGCGGTGAACCGCTGCCACCGGGAGCGGCGATCGGCCAAACCTGCGGACGCGGCAGGTAAACAAACCAGCCCGGCCCGCCAGGGTGCTTACCCTGAACAAGCAATGGCCCTAGTTTGAGAACCACTGGGCTAGATGACCTACCAGGTCTTCTCCTTCTAGATGGGATCTGATACTGCATGTGGGGCTGTTACCCACTCAATTTAGGGCACTCTAAATTTAAGGGGTTCCCCCCCCCCCATTTTAGTGGTGAACACTGAGTTTCACCCAAGGCTGGTTTAATATGGGATGGGAGAGGGGCTGATCAGGTCTCAGGCCTGCGGGGCAGTGGAGAACCCAAACAAAGAAGCGGCAGGAAATCCAAGTCACAAAAGGGCGTGCTCTAAAATAAGGATGTTGTGTTAGCATTTGCAAAAAGACTGACACCTGGAGAATCAGGTCACGCTGCTAGAGTGAGGACGACAACTTGGGAACACATTGAGTGATCAAAATCAGAGCAGAGGTAGGAAGCTTTGGCTTGGGGAGTAGAAGCTTTGGTCTTCTGAATATTAATCATCTACAGAGGGTTGTTTGTCTAAAAGGAACATAAGAAAATGCCCAACAAGTCCTATATGGACTTTAACATGCCAATCTCAGGGCCCAAGGGTTCTAATACACTTCCACCCCGATATAACGCGGTCCTCGGGAGCAAAAAATCCCTACCACGTTGTAACAGCTTTCACCTATATCGGGGTAGTGACGGCAGGGCTCCAGCAGTGATTTATAGGGCCCAGAACTCCCTGCAGCAGCCGGAGCCCTGTGCCCTTTAAAGCACCACCCGAGCACTGCTGCCGGAGCCCCGGGGTTAGCGCGCTATATGCGTATTATATCGGGCCGCGTTATATCGGGGTAGAGGTGTACTACCATTTATCCCTGATGTATGGCAGCTCCTGAGGACACATCCTGGGTAGAAAGCAAAAGGAGAGATGAGGAGAGAGAGAGAGAGAGAGAGAAGCCTTCTTTGCTGAATCAGAATTTACAGGAGCTCAAGATAGAGAAGGGATGACTGGGGATAAAGTTATTGAACAAGCGAGAGGGCTGAAGCCCAATGCACTCATAATTGATAACAGGGAGGAAGTTAGTGTTATTTTTAATTCACCAACTAATTAATGCAACATGTGACAAGAGTCAGAGCAAAGGGGAGAATGATGAATTGAGTTTAATATCTAGAAGCAAAACTCAAGTGTTATTAATTAATGGAGCCAAATACTTTATTTAGAGAATACGGCAGGTATTTCTGTGGCTGATCCTACAGCTCCTAGTTAGTGCTCCAAGATGAGCAAGGGAAGAAGAGTCCTATGGACAGTTTGAAAGGAAGAATATATTCCAGCCACCCACCAAAGCCAGTAGCTGAAATTCCCTCTCCTGGTCACTCTCTCCTCATTGTATCTCTCCTATAAGAATTCTTCAGCATCAGGCTTAAATACACGAAAATTAGGGAGGCCCGATATGTTTATTAGCATCAGTTTACCATTCAGCAGCAGCCTAATTCTGACAAACAGAGCTGCCTAAAGAAAGAAACCAGCTGGGTTTTGTGGCCAACTAGCCCTCACACGTGTCTGGGATACCACAGTTTGGAAGCCCTGTATAAAGGTGTGACCCCAGGATACGGTCTCAGCTAAACTCAGTGGCAGATCTGGAAAGTAGAGCATGGAAGCATGTAGGGTTCCTCCCTCTGACCTTCTCTCCGATTCTTCTGCCATCTTCAATGCCAACATCTCTGCCTCTAGGACCTTTTGTTCCATCAACCGTTTCTCCTCCTCTGTCCGGATTGCCGTGGCTTTGATCCGCTGCATCTCCTGCTCGGCCTCAGCTGCTTTCTGAGCCAGCAGCTTGGCTTCCTCTTCTGTGATCTGCGCTTTTTCAGCCAGCAAGTCTGCGGTCTCTTCAGATCTCATCTGGGAGCCAACACATACAGCAGTGTCAGCATGCACAAGGGCCCCACCCTGACATGTCCAAGATCCCTATGGTAGGGACCCTAAGTTCCCTGCCCCACCTTTATATTATGACCCACATGTGCTCAAATTCCCCATTTCCACAATCCTTGCAGTGCCTTGGCCACTGCAATAAGCTCCCAACCAAGACTCAGATACTCTCAGGCTCTCTGCCTCCAGTTAATCCTCCACTGAGACTGTGCCGTAGCAGGGCCCTTGCACCACACCATTCAACTGACCCATCTGTCTTTTTAATCAGTGTTCACAAACCGGGGCTTACGAACAGTCCCAGAATGCACATTGTATGTCTGCTGACTTCAGCAAAGGAAGTCACGAATGTCTGCAGTGACTGGAGAACAACCATCACAAAGACATACCAGAGCCTCATTGGCCATTGTCGCCTCCTCCTTTAACTGCAACAACCTCCTCTCCAACTCATCCCTTGTTCTCTCTGCCTCTTCCCTCATCTGCTTCTCTCGAGCCAGCCGCTGTCGTTCCATCTAGGGAGATGAGGGGAGAGAAAGGAAAGGAAATAACAAATATTAGAATAACCAACGTTCAGTGTATTCCTGCGACGGAGCACACTCGCCCCACACTGGACAGGGAAGGGTTAACACACATTGTGTTAACCAAGCCCTCTCAACTCTACTGGGCATGCTCCAAATGCACTAGTATAAAAGGGAGAAGCTCAGGTCAGTTGCTGCTGACCGCCAGGGAGGAAGGATGCCATCGGCTCCAGCCAAGGATCAGACGAAGCCTGAGGCCGTGGGAGCCGGAGACGCCAGAACCCAGGCAGACGCCAAGCTACCCACGGAGGCCCTGCAGAGTCTGGAGTCGCCAGGGACAGTGCAGACCAGGGAACCCGGAGACAGCTGAGATACCCAGATTGCAGCAGCGGGAACTATAGTAGGAAGCAGCCCAGGGCAACTAGATAGTGGCCCAGTTATTGAACCTGAATTTTGAGTCAGCGTGTTTCAGTCAGAACCGTCCCACTGACTCAGTGGCACATGTTCCGGGCACTCCCAGGACCCTGGACTGGGGTCCAGTGGAGAGGGAGGGCCCAGACCCCTTTTTGTGTGTGGCAGTCTCCTTCCTGACAGATCGCTGGGCCTCACTACCCTGCTACCAGGGATGAATTTACTGACTTTGGCCATTAGACCTTACTGCCCTGCTAAGAGGGGTGAACCTATGGACTTTAGCCACTAGGCCTTACTGCCCCTCTGACTGAGGCAAATTATTGACACTGGCCATTGGGCCGCACTGCCCAGCTATTACAGGGAAGTACATTGACTTTTGCCTTTAGGCCTCATTGCCCTGCTAAGAAGGGCAAGTATATTGACTCAGGCTACGGAGGCATAGACATAGGTTACGTACGTCCCACCCCTACACCCTAAGAGACACAGGATGCACTCGCCCCGCACTGGATGGGGTCTCCCCCAACCCTGTTACAATTCCCTAGGTATGGTGCATTTCATGGACAGGATTGGAATGTTGTCTGGTGGTTGGAGAGCACTCTGATAAGTAAAATCTCCTCATTCTGCTTCAATTTACCCATTTGTCAACTAGGGATATTTCACTATCAAAAGGGGACAGGCCTATTAATGTGTGTGAAGCACTTTGTGATCTCAGGATGACAAGTACTGTAAACCACAAGTTCAAACAACACGGACCTTTGTTATTTTCCATCAGATACAACAGCAAATTAAGCCTAATGCACTGGAAATTCTTCCCCATTCCATTCATTTAATGGATAGGCCAGAAAGCGTAAGATTACCAACAATAAGATTCCTATACAAGTCAAGCTGCCTCCTCTCACAGTGTGCAAGAAGTCAGAGGACTTCTCCATGTGAGAAACAGCCAGCCAGTCAGGCCCCCCCGATACAACCTAATCTAGCAGAATCCCTTCCACCAGCTCCCAGGGGAACGTGCAGCACATATACTGCCTCTGAAAGCACCCCACATTCAGTATCTTAGGCAGCAGCTGCACACTGTACAACTTGTGACCTTTGCTAATCAAGCGATGGAAGGAAACTGCAAAACCAGTTAATTCACCACCTCTCAGCACCCAGATCTCACAGTGATGGGCCCATTATAATTACCAAGGCTACATGTATAGATCACTGCATTACTCAGGCCATGCTGAGTTTAATGAGCCGAACAAGGAGGCAAGCCATCCCCCTGTGATCCTCAGGCATTGGTTATGTTCTGAAAGCAGGACACCCATTGCTTTAACGATGGTGCTTCTCTCTACTAAAGGTACCCTTCATCAAGCACCACTTATTATCCCATTCAGGTCTCGTGATGTGAGAAGGCTGCTCAGAGCCAGTTCACACAGTAACCCTAGAGTGTAGGCAGCGAGATACAATAAGGGGGTTAATCCCACGGAGGGTGGCAAAATCTCCACATTTCTTATACAGCCTAGTGGGGAGGGCACTGGACTGTGCCTGAGGTGACCTGGGTTTAAATAACAGCTTTGCCACTGGCCTGCTCTGTGGCCTTGGGCAAGTCACTTTCCCTCTTAAATCAAGATCATGAGCCTGACCTCCTCTGCAAAGCACTTTGAGATCTTGGGATTAAAAGCACTAGAGATGAACCAGGTATTATTCCTCCTCCTCTGGGCCCACTTGCAAAAGCTCTAACCATTTCATCTCAAATTCAGTGATAAATGTGTACCCACCCCCCACCTCCAGAGCCAGGTGGTCACTTCCCTGGTAACTCTTCCCAAGCCCCTGGACTCCTACCAGGCAGTCACCCAGGCTTTTCAGTTCTTCCTGGCTTCATTCAGACAGGTCCTCCATATCCCTCAAAGAGCCCATCAAATTCCAAACACCGCCCTCTTCCCCGCTAACTCCTGAAGCTTCCAGGTCACTCATCATCCTCAACCTCCAGGAGGATTGCCTGGGGATCCTTTTAGTCTGCCAACACCATTCCTACACTGGCCAGAGGCACCGAGGTTAGATGCAAGCATTCTCTCCTCCCAACCAAAGACAAGGGTGCTGCCCTTGCCATGCTCTGAGCCTCTCTGAACATAGGAAGCTGAAGAAAGGAGAACTGGACACAGGTCTCCTGCATGGCACTCCAGAGCATAGCAGGAGGTTGGGCAAGGTACTCAGTTCTAACCCCCAAGCCTGGGCAATAAATCCCAGTAGACATGTCCAAACCCAAGAGCAGTACATCTGCATTTAAAGTCTCTTGGTACAGCTGGCTGATACTGCTGCTATCTAGTGGCTTATCCAGAAACGAACGTTTATATTCTAAGCAGCAGCACTCAGATTAGCTGTGTGGGTTTCAGTGAGTAGAAAAGGTCTATGAACAGAAAACAATGATTCATACAATCCAATTTGCTGATATATGCTCATTGGCTACAAGCTGCTGCCTGTGATGTGTCTGTCGTTCCTGCCACCTGACCTGTGGCGGATAGAGGCCAGGACCAAATCAGCATGCAGGCTGCATCAGCATCTAATTAGGAAATGAGAGCACAGAGCAATGGCAAAGCACAACTCCTGCCTTAATTACAATCAACTTCCTCAAGACAGTACAACTTTCCTGCAACAGGACTAGGTAGGGATGGATGCAAACATATGTACCGTGCGCACAGGTTATCCTTTTCCCCATGTAGATAAATCTCTGATAATTTTCATATGACTTTACATTGTGCCTCTTCATATAACCTTGTGGTGGGTCTACCCACGTGTGACCTCTGTTTTCATGGGACTTTGTATCAAAGCCTCATTTAGAAACTTTGCATTGCCCTTGGTATAATATTATAGCCCCTAAGGATAGAATAAGATAGAAGAAAAATTTCTTTTTGCTAGCAGTAGAACAAGAGCTCTCCCCCCACCCACTCTTAATCAATTGCCCTGTTGAATGAATGAGGTGTGGATGAGCAAGGCACGGAAGGCAGCACCTCCAGACAGCCTCAACTGTTGGAGAGGGGCTGGGAGCCAGACCCAAGGACAATAAAACGTGTCAAGTGGGCTCATTAAAGACAAGCAGACATACCAACGGCCTCGGGGGTTAGAAGCAAGCACCTTCTTTTGGAAACACCTTCTTTGCAGCATTGGGGCAACACTCAAAAGAAAGCAGCACAAAGGACCAATGGACACAGACACAGAGTTTGAATCTGGTATAGATTTGCATAAGAGGAAAGCTGCTATAAAAGTGAGGTGTCTTGCAGAGGACCCCGGGTCTCGTCTTGTCAACATGGGAGCATCGATCCAGATCGGCAGAAGCCCGGCTCCACCCCCTCCCCCATCTAACTCACCTGGCCAGTGAAGTTAAGGGGAGCAACTAATTGGTAACAACAAGACGGAGTGTGTGTGTGTGTAAGTGTAAGTGTAATATATTATATGCATATAATACAGTGTTAATGAATACATGTATTACTAATAAATGTGGCGTTTCGTCTTATTCCCCCTGAAAAGATCCTGTGCAGTACTTTAAGTACAACACCCACCCACTTATACCTCCGAGCCTGTAGTCTGGTGACTTGTCAGCCATTCTGCCATCAGCCCACATACCGAAGTGTAAGAACTACAGGTAATAACAGGGCAGGCTACTAGAGGAACAGTTCAGCAGGTCCTGCCTTGCACACCTAGTGCTGGTGGTTTGTGCTATTCTGTTCCCTCCTGGTATATTTATATTTCTGATTTTGGCTCACAGCTGGGTTGTATAACAAGGTGTCTCTCACCTGCTTTCTGGCCTTCTCCTCCCTGGCCTGTGCTTTCATCTGCTGGACCTCCAAAGAGTCTGCTTTTCTCCTCCTCATGAATAGATCGTGGTTTCCAATACACAGCTGAAGAATCTGTCCCAACCAAAGATAAGGGGGAAGAAAGGAAAGAAATGAACACATACATACTTGGATGACATGATCTGTACTGCCACCACATAGACCAGAGTTATTAATACTTAGTGCTCATATAGCACCTTCATTCATAGATCTGAAAGTACTTTACAAAGTATCATTATCCCCATTTTACAGATGGGGAAACCAAGGCACAGAAAGGTGGAGTGAGTTACCCTCAGGTATGAAACCCGGGTCTTCTACATCCCAATGCATTTTCTTATGCATGGATCACAACGCCCCTCCAGGTTTCAAGGAGCACTATGGGATGAGGTTTACAGTGCCATAAGAAATGTATCTTCAGTCTCTGGAAGGAGCAGGGGGGAATGAAAAGAGAGAAAGGCTACCCGATGCACAGCATTCAACCCACTTACACCAACCAGCCTGGAGCAGGATCACAGCCTTGCTGGAGCCCTTCAGCCATGCCTGCCGCACAGCTTGTGGAGCAATGTAGTTGATTCTAGCCCTTAGGGGCAGAGGAGGAGGATGATCTGAAACTGACAGTGGTGGGAAGAATGGTGGGAAAAAGCTAAGGGATAGGTGAAAACTCTGTAACCTCCCTCAGACGCATCTCTAAGGGCCTCAGTACAGTGAAGTCAATGGAGCTATACCATTGTGAGACTGAGGAGAATACAATAAGTATAAGGCCCTGCCTTGGTAAGGTAACAGTACCTTTCCTGAGACTAGGTGAAGGGCAGACTATGTTGGCAGAGTCAGGACAGAAATCCCTCTGCCTACCCCCAAAAGAACCCAAAATAGACTCCTCTAGAGAGAGCAGCTGAGTAATGGGGATTACAGATGTTCAAGAGCCAGCAGCTCTTAGTGCTCTCTTGATGCCAAGTGCTGTTGAAAGTCTGGTTACTAGTCTGGATGCCTCAACAAGCACTGTTGGCTACCGACCAATTTTGAGGATCTGGCTCTAGATTTATGATGTGGTTTTCTGGCTGTAAACTTTAGAGTCAAATCAGACACGAATGTCTACAGTGAGTGACTTTTTTTTCCACGTTGCATAAATGGCCATAAGTAACATGAATGCAATGGATCCGAGTTGGTCTCTCCTCTTCAGACAACCACTTGTCATGACTCAAGGGATGTGTCCCGATAGAGGCACAGTACTGAGTGAGCACAGACCAGTTAGTGTTTTCTATTAGACACTGTAATCATCCTGAAATACATCAGCAGAGCAGCAAGGGGAAGCCCAGGAGAAGCAAAAGGACATTCAGGGAATGAAGGAGATGAGAATAATGTTTTATTTACAGTGCAGGGCAGATGTAACCAAAAGGCTCAAAAAAAGGGGATCAATGGAAGAGATGGGGAGGAATTCCATGAAGGAGCTTGACTCTTCCCCCACCCTCTCTCAGAGGCTATAAATTCTTGATTGGATCCGAAACATTAGCTCAGACCTGCAGTCCCTCAAGTCAAGTGTGTTACCTCTGAGAGTAGCCAAGATGTGTAAATAAGGAAAACCCTGAAAGAACATTGCCTCACATTGCCTATAGAGACTTCCTCAAGAGCCACTGTTGCAGACAATAAAATCACTGTGCCTGTGAACTTACCAGCTTATTCACACGCAGCTTTGATGAATTGAATTTAAAGACATCGATCTTTTTGTCCAGTGGCTTAATTGTAAACTGAAAAGAGAGAAAAAGAAAAAAAAAGTTATCAAACTTAGAGCCTAGAACAAAACAGGGTAGCAGAAAGAATTTCACAGCATGCTGGCTAAGAGCAAGTCAATGGAGTGCTGGATAAACAAGCCTGAGAGCAGTCCTCATGGCTTCCTGCCAAGCAGGCTAGCTAGGATCAAAAGCAATCAAGAACTGCTGTTCCCCATCACGAAAGCTCAAGTGCCTCCAGAAGCAATGTCCTTAAGCTGCAAGAGGAGAGAGTGATTCCTGTCTGCTCAGCAAGTGCTCTCTGATGATCAGCTCACAGGTCTTGGATGGGGTTGTTTACCCACCCTTCCAACCAAAGGCGAGGTGCTTCTGTCCAGCAGGATATGGGGAACTAGGAACAGGGAGGATTAAAAACAATTGTGGCCTATCAGAGTAGATCGGGGTGGGCAAACTACAACCCGTGGGCCGGATCTGGCCCCTCAGGGTTTTGGATCCGGCCTGCGGGATTGCCCCCTGTGGCCCCGTGGACCCCACACCGCTCTCAGAAACAGCTGGCACCACTTTCCTGCAGTCCCTGGGCAGGGGAGCAGAGGGCTCTGTGAGTTGCCCTTGCCTCCAGGCACCGCCCCCCACGGCTCCCATTGGCCGGGAACGGGGAACTGTAGCTAATGGGAGCTTCGGGGAAGGTACCTGGAGGGGCTGCAAGGGCACATACGGAGCCCTCCGTCCCCTCCTCCCACAGGGACCACAGCGCTTCCTGGAGCGGCACAGCATGGGGCCAGGGCAGGCATGCAGGGAGCCTGCCCTGGCCCCGGTGCGTGCCGCTGCCACCCCGGAGCCACTTTAGGTAAACAGAGCCAGGCCGGAGCCCAAACCCCGCCTGCACCCCACCCCACCCCCCAACTCCCTGCCCTGAGCCCCCTCCTATGCCCCGCACCCCTCTTGCACCCCAACTCCCTGCCCTGAGCCCCCTGCACCCCTCCTGCACCCCAAACCCCTTCCCTGAGCCCCCTCATGCACCCCACACCGCTCCTCTGTCCCAATCTCTTACCCTGAGCCCCTTCCTGCACACCGTACCCCCTCCCACACCCTGCACTCCCTCCTACACCCCAACCTCCAATTTCCCCACCCAGATGTGGCCCTCGGCCCAAAAGATTTGCCCACCCCTGGAGTAGAGGAACGAGCTTGAACTGCCCAGTGGGCTGGTGCTTAATTAAAGAAAGCAGTTAATTAAACAAACAGTTCTATTTAGGCTTAAGCAGAACTGGATTTTTATTTATCATTTTGATGAATAATATTGATGTTTATTTTTAAGCATTTTTCAACATTTATCAGTTTAAATTTTCACAGTTGCAGGAAACCGGGAGGTTCAGACAACAGGAGGAAGAAGGGGTGTCAGACAATAATAATTAATCTCAGTAGATGTTGAGATTTATAAATCTTTAGCTTCTTGATCGTTAAAACACAAAGTGTCAACAGTACATGGCAAAATATACAAAACAAATATGCTTAAATCAAACTCTAAGAAGTTCTCAAGCAGCATTTTTCTTACTTTGCCTATCTGTAAATTTTGATCATCATCGACGGAAATAGTTTCTCGTTGGTTTGTGTGTATACTGTGAAACTGACATTTACCGATAAAAATCTAATCCTACCAAGCCCAGTTATATTCCACCCATGCTTCTAGTCTATCTCCCCCAACCCTGAGGGCCAGTATGTGATTGCTCCATACGGTCTATTCTCCAAGACTTTGGCCAACTTAACCTTATGTTACAGGCCTTATGGTCCCACTTCCCTGGAAAGACTATTCTGCAGTCTAAAATTTTATCCTGTTACTCCTAAGTGTATTTACACAATCTTGTGCCACCCTAAACAATTTCATCCCCTCCTTGGCGCTTACTGCATTCAAAGTACTTCCCAGCTACAATCAGCTCTCTCCAGCCTCAGGTGATACGGTACTAGTTGTACTGCCAGGGATGGGGGTTCAAGCATCATGGTGCTGGGGCCCATATAATGAACTGAATGGATGGGGACTCTCAGTTAACAAAAGGATACTTCACAAGGTCACTGCAGTTTTAGAGGGCCTCCCCACCCCACCCCCCAAAAAAGCTGGCTGAACAGACAACCCTTCTGCATAAAGGCAGTACGATACATTGTACTGCCTGAGGAGTTCAGCACAACTGACCTCAGCAAACAGTGCCTGATCTTTAAGTCTTCCACATAGGCTGATGTGCATGAATTTCTTTGGATTTTAACTCTAACAGAGTCCATGTTTTTTTATTTATAGATATATTAATGATAAAGTTCCTCCTCTACCTTGGGGGGGTCCTACGCTTATTGGTGGATTTTGCTTGCCTCAGAGATTCACAGTAGCCCTCAGTTTGGCCACTTTCATGGCTCAAATCTGCTGTTCACTCAGATAACCTCATCACTGGCCAGTATGGGGAAAAAAACAGTAAGAACAATCCCCGCAGTTTCTGCTGATCCACCATGTGGGTCGGGGAACAGCCCAGAGACCTTCCCCTCTGGTGGAACCTCCTGTGTTGGATCAGGAGTTGGGAGGTTTGGGGGGAACCTGGGCCCGCCCTCTACCTCAGGTTCCAGAGTAATACCAGTGCCACATACACAGTTGATCATTGTTAAAATAGATTAAACATCTTCACTGTGTCAATATAGCTGTCATTCACTGCTATTAAGCCTGTTTACTATCATGTCAGGTCAATTTGTGGTCATTTTATTACAAGGATTATTGACATGATAGAAGATGACAGTGTCTTCCCCCAGGAGAAAGATCTATTACAGTCTATTATGTCAAGGCCTACTTGCAGCTGCTTCAGCCTCAGAGTCCTAGAGTAACGCATGATCAGGGAGCTTTCACTGCACTGACCTGGATATGGGCAGAAAAGAGTCTTAGGAGAAGAAAAACTGTTGTGCTTGGGCTGTTGCTCTACATTATGGAGAGCTTTAGTTTTAATTCTTAAAAAAAAAAAAGATTAAATTAGGCGCTTATCACTTAAGAAAAACATGAATGAACTCAACTGAAGTGAGAAATCTTTAGCTTTTTGCCCTCATCAAATATCTTTAAATTAAAAATAAAACAGAAATTAAACAGCTAATTTGTTTACTTGTCATGAAGGTAGCTAGTTTCCTTTGTGCAATTCCCTCAGACTGGACAGGGAATTGGTCATTTTCACTTTCCATAGTCAATTTTACCTCCTTAGGGCATGGCTACAGGTGCAGATGTAGAGTGCTGTGAGTTAAACCCACCTTCGGAGAGCGCAGTAGGGAAAGCGCTGCAATGTGACCACATTTGCGGCACTTGCAGCAGTATTGGGAGCGGTGCATTATGGGCAGCTATCCCACAGAGCACCTATTCCCATTCTGGCGCTTTGGCTTGTGGGAAGGGGGTGGGGCATTCTGGGTCCTGTCCCAATGCCCCATGATGCATCGGTTCGCACCCCAGCATTCCCTGTGCTTCCGTCCACATTTGGCGCCATCTTTCAATGTTTTTTGTACTGCGCACTCCATCTTCCCTTTCGGTCTGCGGGAATGCAGCCTAAACTGCTGAGAAGTATGCTGTCGAGTCTCGCCAGCACGTCACATTTGGCAGTCGAGTTATTCCTTAGGATCCAAAGGGACAGTGAGGGCTCAGACGACGATTGCGACTCGAGTAACGCATACGACACGAGTTTGCTTGTGGCATTCACGGCCATGCTCAGCACCGTGCAACGCCGCTTTTGGGCCTGGGAAACAAGCACTGAGTGGTGGGATCAGACAGCTACCGATCAGTCGCTAACCAGTTTGGAGTGGGAAAGTCAATGGTTGGAATCGTGTTGATGCAAGTTTGCAGGGCCATTAATCGCATCCTGCTCAGAACCACCATGACTCTGGGTAACGTGCAGGACATTGTGGATGGCTTTGCACAAATGGTTTTCCCTAACTACGGAGAGGCGATAGATGGCACGCATATTCCAATTCTGGCACCAGCCCACCTAGCCTCCAAGTACATTAATCGGAAGGGGTATTTCTCTATGGTTCTCCAAGCGCTTGTGGATCACCGCGGGCATTTCATTAACATTAACGCAGGCTGGCCTGGAATGGTGCATGACGCACGCATCTTTTGGAACACAGGCCTGTTCAGGAAGCTGCAAGCCGGGACTTTTTTCCCCAGACCAGAAGATCACTGTAGGGGAAGTCGAAATGCCCATTGTGATCCTTGGAGACCCTGCTTACCCTTTAATGCTGTGGCTCATGAAACCCTACACAGGGAGCCTTGACAGCAGCAAGGAGCAGTTCAACAACAGGCTGAGCTGGTGCAGAATGACTTTGGAGTGTGCTTCTATCCATTTAAAGGGTCACTGGTGCTCTCTGTATGGGAAGCTGGACCTGGCCGATGACAGCATCCTCACGGTTATATCCACGTGCTGTACCCTCCATAACATTTGTGAAGGGAAGGGTGAATGATTCACTCAGGCATGGAACTCGGAGGTTGAACACCTGGAGGCTGAATCTGAACAGCCAGAGAGCAGGGCTATTAGAGGGGCCCAGCGCTGCTGCAAGGATTAGAGATGCCTTGAGGGAGCAATTTGAGGCTGAAAGCCACCAGTAATGTCTGGTGCCCTTCAGGGAGTGAAGTGCAGTGGTTCCAATGTTAGTAGAATCTGTGTTTGCTACGCTGACTTGCAGTGCCTGTTTCCTTCCTGGGCTAAAGTATCTTTTACTTTATGCAATAATAATGAATGTTTTCAAAGCCAAAAATCCATTTATTGAAAAGAAACACAACTGCTTGGGAAACAGAAAGGGCAAGGGGGTGGGGTGGGGTGGGGTGGGGTATGGTACGATCACAGATTTGCGTATGTCCTGTCTGGAGTGCTGTGCAATGAGTGCTTCACTTCAGGATGGCTATACTGCATGGTGATGGGGGTTGAGTGCAGTGGGTAAGGGTCGTAGTTTTCAGGGCTGGGTGGTGAAGCTACAGGTGTTGGCAGTAAGAACCCGGATGATGGGGAAAGTGGGTTGGAGGCGAAATGGGGGCACAAGGGAAAGTTTTGGGACAAGGGCTGCAGGGGGCGGGGGGGGGGCGCGATAATGCTCCTCCTGCATAGCTACGAGCGCCTGGATAGAGTCTGCTTGGTGCTCCATTATGCTTATCAGCCGATCCATGCTTTGCTGCCGGAGCACCACGCTTTTATGCCAGCACTCCTCGTTCTGCTGGCTGATCCTCCTTTTACTCTCCTGCCACTCCTGCACTTTTTGATTTTCATTACTTGAATGCTGCATTACTTCATGCAACATGTCTTCCTTGCTTCTACGTGGCCTCTTTCTGATTCTTTGGAGTCTTTCAGCCGGTGATAACATGGACGGCTGAGATCTCAAGGTTGCATCTGTAAAGGCAAAATGCAACACTTAACAGAGGCAGCCCTGTTCACACCAGACAAAGCAATGATTCCTCTGTACTTAAAGGCAAGCACAGCCTATACAACAGCATAATTTGCCTGTCCCAAAGCAAGCGCACATAAACCCATGGGAGCCCCAAAATGGTGAGAAAGCACAGGGTCAAGCGTGACTGATTGTTTCACGGCTATACTGTCCTCTGGGTTTCTGTGCCATGGGGAGAGCCAACAGTGGCAGGGGGCCCCTATACTGAACACTTTCCTCACATTTTCCACAGGAATTCGTCCTGGAAGATATCTCACTGCTGAGGGTGACCTGGAAAGCAAGGGAGGGTCTTCTACTGCAATGCAGCTTCTGCCCTGGCCCACATGCAGCTTGCCTGTGTGCAGCAATGGTCTCCCCGCCCCTCACAGCACAGTGGCACAGACAAGTTAGCCTTACTGGGACAAGGATCACAGTGGCTCTCCCGAGAAACCTGTGCAACCACATTGCCCAAGTTCTGGATGAGACCTTTGAAGAGATCACTGAAGCCGATTACCACAATGTGAGAGCACATCAATGCCCTATCTAGGCATGCATGCCGCCGTAATCCTCCTTGCCCTGAGAGCCCCCACCGAATAACTTCCTTCCCAAAATAAAAGCCGCTTACCGGGAACCTCCTCTGGTGTTTGTCCTTCCCCAAGCACTGGCTGCCGTGACTGGCTACCTTCCTCCTGGCTTGAGAACAGCTCCTGGCTGCATGCATCTAGGGATTCTGGGGTGCGTTCCTCCGCCTCAGCACACTCGCTCCCGCTTTGCTCCTCCTCCTGCCTTGTTGAACTGGGCTCTGAAGTGTCCACGGTGGTACTCAGAGTGGAGATGGGGTCACCCACAAGTATCACATCCAGCTCTTTGTAGAAACGGCAGATTGTGGGGGCAGCACCGGAGCAGTTATTTGCCTCACGGGCTTTGCGGTAGGCATTCCGCAATTCCTTTACTTTAACCTTGCACTGCAGAGCGTCCTGGTCATGGCCCCTTTCTGTCATGTCCCTTTATATCTGCCCAAAGGTATCGTAATTCCTACGGCTGTAGCGCAGCTGGGACTGGACAGCTTCCTCCCCCCAAACACTGATGAGGTCCAGCACCTCGCCATTGCTCCATACTGGGGATCGCCTGGTGCGTGGAGGTGTGGTCACCTGGAAAGATTCGCTGAGGACACTCCACGCCTAGCTGAGCAAACAGGAAGGGGATTTTCAAAATTCCCAGAGAATTTAAAGGGCAGGTCTGATGGTTGATCACCTGAGGGCAGGGCAGTAGAGTTCAAAGTGATGACCAGAGAGGCTAGAACAGGCATTGTGGGACACTTCTGGAGGCCGATCAGAGCGCATTAACAGGACAGGTCGTCCACACTGGCACCACGGTGCTCCAGGGAGAGTGCAGCAAACGTTATTCCATTCGCCAAGGTGGAGAACCAGTGTGGACGGGGAATGAGCTAGGGAGCCCATGGCTCCTTTATTGTGCTGTAACTTGCAAGTGTAGCCAAGCCCTTATTCTAGTCTTAGTGGTGTTGGTGTTTGGATTACAACTATTCAGGAAGCCATTCCTATTCACATCAACAGTTTAATCAAAATCGACCATAGGTGTTGGGCCTACACTACTTGACACCTAAGAAAAGATTCAATCTGTTGCACTGAGCCTGGCAGTCTGAAAGTTTGGAAGCTCAGAGTACTATAATGAAGCAGTGAGCCAAAAGCTCTTCTTACCAGGAATGCATTTAATTATACTTCACGATGCCAGGGCATATTCATAGTAAGACAAGATTCTCACCTTCTGAACTTTCAGCTGGCTGGGCTGTGCATACTAGGGATAATTTTCTTTTTAAAATGGTTAAACAGAGGGCTCTAAAAATAATAAATAAAAAAAAAATAGCTCCTGGGCTGAGCTCTTGAACGCCTGCTTTCAAAAAAACATACAAAAGCCTGGGAATTAAGGGTTCTACTGGAAAGACTGAGACAGCTTTGGCTGTGACTGAGAGAGCAAGTGAAACAGGAGATAAGAGAAGTCCCTCTGATTTGTTATTGCATTCCTATTGGTATTTGTACATAGGCTAAAGATGTCCTACCTCCTTATCACTGTAAGAGATATTCCGGATCTCATTCCATGGAAAAGAGATTTTGGGGGTCAGCCTGTTTTCTGGGTCGTAGATGTGAAGCCCCAGTGCATCAACCCCAAGCAACAGCTCGGTGCCCTTCTTATTCTACAGGAGGGAAGAACAGAGCAGAACACATCATTTCCATTTGAAGCAGGAAGATTTAAGGAGGATCTGACACAAACAGTTACATCCAACTAGTTTCATCCAGCCCTGACCAGGGATGCAGCACCAATTATCCCAGAGGGGATCCTGCTTCCCAGGCATAGTGTACTGCAGTAGTGACTCATTCACTCATCCTCTTGGGAGGCTTCTGGCAGCAGCTTATCCACTGCCTCCCCCTCCCCCCACCCACAGATAAAATACTGCGGGAGTGCAGCCAGCATTGAGTTCCACACAGTAGTCTCAAGACAAGGGGACCTTTAACACTAAGACTATCCCTCTCAAATGCCTCTTCCCCTGCCCCAGACACACAATGGACTCAAGATGCCTTGAAAACATGACCCAAACTCTGAACTCACCCTAATTGCGAAGTAGTTTACTCCATACATCTCCAGGTCCTGAGCGATCTTCAAATATTCCATTTCAGCTTCATCTCTGTCAGGTAAATACAGGCCAAAGTTACAGACAGGAAGAGAAAGGGGGAAAACAGGCGCCTTCTAAGCCTTGCAGGCATGTAACGCACTGGAGCCAGGACTGTCTCTATTGCAAGGGTCAAGTCTCTGTTTACCAGCAGGATCAATAAAGATCCCCAGCAAATCCCAGTTTGCAGCTTACCTGCATCCTAATGTCTATCAATGACAGCACAGAGGATGCAATGTTTCAGGCCTTGTCTCTACCCCAATCCCTTGAACAGACTCAGTTTGTGTGTTTGACATCTCTTGCTTTTTGCTCATCCCGAAGGAGGAGTGTATTGTGCAGTAAGGGTATAACCACCCATACTAGCTTGTGGTACAAGGAATCATTAAGTGGGTGAAATCTCACGAATCCAGACTCCTATTTCTCTCTGCTGCCCACTGAGCATCACTCCCATCTCAACAGTCATTTCAGTGACTCAGCAGGAGTGCTGCCACGCCCTACCTACCACACACATGGCCTTCCTGCAGTGGCATTCCAAAGCCTCCCACTGGAATCCCATCAACATACTATTATGACTGGCCAGCACGGGGCACTAGGAGTGGTAAAAGCTCTCTCCAACTGCTCCTTTAGGACTTGTCTACATACAAAATTGTACCACACCAGCCATACTCATAACAACAATGGTACAAACACTCTCACGTTGCTGCAGTTCTATTGATATAATGGTGCGTATGCTGGTATAGCTTATTCCGGTAGGCACCTGCTATGTAGGTGCCTTATACAGATATAACTGCATCCACACTAAGGGTACGTCCAGACTACCCGCCGAATCGGTGGATAGTAATCGATCTATCGAGATCGATACATCACGTCTTGTCTAGACACAACATATCGATCCCCGAACGCGCTCCTGTCGATTCTGGAATTCCACCAGGGCGAGCAGCGGTAGCGGAGTCGATGGGGGAGCCGCAGCCGTCGATCCCGCACCATGAGGACCCGAGGTAAATCGAAATAAGATATGTCGACTTCAGCTACGGTATTCCTGTAGCTGAAACTGCGTATCTTACATTGACCCCCCTCTCAATGTAGACCAGCCCTAAGGGTGTACTAATTTAACGATTTTGGTAGAAAAAAAAAATCTCCTAGCTGAGATAGCTGTATTGCACAAAAAACTGTGTAGACACGTTCTTTGTTGTAAGCATTATCTCCACTGTGCTGGCAGCCTAGAAAGACGGGGGTTGCCTTGCTAAATTGACTTCTAGTCCAAAGAGCTGATCCAGAACACCACTGTTCATATGTTTTCCCCCTCCCCACAATACGGTATTTGTAACTCAGGTCACTCTTCTATAGTCTCTTCCTTTTCAGTATCCAGCATGAATAGGGCCCTACCAAATTCAAGGTCCATTTTGGTCAAATTCACAATCATAGGATTTAAAAAATAATAAATTTCATGTTTTCAGCTATTTAAATCTGAAATGTCATGGTGTTGGAATTGTAGGGGTCCTGACGCAAAAAGGAGTTGTGGGGGTGCCTCAAAATTATTGTAGGGGGGGTTGGGGTACTTCTACCCTTACTTCTGCCGGCAGTGGTGCTGCCTTCAGAGCTGGGCAGCTGGAGAGCGGCGGCTGCTGACCGGGAGCCCAGCTCTGAAAGCAGCGCCCTGCCAGCAGCAGCACAGAATGATGGTATGGTATGCTATTGCCACCCTGACTTCTGTGCTGCTGCCTGCAGAGCTGAGCCCTCAGTCAGCAGCCACCACTCTCTAGCCGCCCAGCTCAGAAGACAGCAGCACAGAAGGAAGGGTGGCAATACCATACCATGCCAACCTTCCTTCTGTGCTGTTGCTGGCAAGGCGCTGCTTTCAGAGCTGGGCGCCCAGCCAACAGCCACCACTTTCTGGCCACCCAGCTCTGAAGGCAACACAGAAATCAGGGTGGCAATACTGTGACCCCGGCCTAAAATAACCTCGTGACCCGCCTGCAACTCCCTTTTGGGTAAGGACGCCCAATTTGAGAAACGCTTGTCTCCCCCATGAAATCACAGAATATTAGGGTTGGAAGGGACCTCAGGAGGTCATCTAGTCCAACCCCCTGCTCAATGCAGGACCAATTTCCAACTAAATCATCCCAGCCAGGGATTTCACAAGCCGGGCCTTAAAAACCTCTAAGGATGGAGATTCCACCACCTCCCTAGGGAACCCATTCCAGTGCTTCACCCCCTCCCAGTGAAATAGTGTTTCCTAATATCCAACCTAGACCTCCCCCACTGCAACTTGAGACCATTGCTTCTTGTTCTGTCATCTGCCACCACTGAGAACAGCCGAGCTCCATCCTCTTTGGAACCCTGCTTCAGGTAGTTGAAGGCTTCTATCAAATCCCCCCTACTCTTCTCTTCTGCAGACTAAATAACCCCAGTTCCCTCAGCCTCTCCTCATAAATCAGACTCACATCCCTTCTGTAGTGGGAGGACCAAAGCTGGACGCAGTACTCCAGGTGTGACCTCACCAGTGCCGAATAGAGGGGAATAATCACTTCCCTCGATCTGCTGGCAATGCTCCTACTAATACAGCCCAATATGCCGTTGGCCTTCTTGGCAACAAGGGCACACTGTTGACTCATATCCAGCTTCTTGTCCACTGTAATCCCCAGGTCCTTTTCTGCAGAACTGCTGCTTAGCCAGTCAGTCCCCAGCCTGTAGCGGTGCCTGGGATTCTTCCTTCCTAAGTGTAGGACTCTGCACTTGTCCTTGTTGAACCTCATCAGATTTCTTTTGGCCCAATCCTCCAATTTGTCTAGGTCACTCTGGACCCTATCCCTACCCTCCAGCGTATCTACCTCTCCCATCTTAGGGTCATCTGCAAACTTGCTAAGGGTGCAATTCATCCCATCATCCAGATCATTAATAAAGATGTTGAACAAAACCAGCCTCAGGACCAACCCCTGGGGCACTCCTCTTGATACCGGCTGCCCACTAGGCGTCAAGCTGTTGATCACTACTCGTTGAGCCCGACAATCTAGCCAGCTTTCTAACCACCCAGTCCATTCATCTAATCCATACTACTTTAACTTGCTGGCAAGAATACTGTGGGAGACCGTATCAAAAATGTTGCTAAAGTTAAGATACATCATGTCCACTGCTTTCCCCATATCAACAGAGCCAGTTGTCTCATCATAGGAGGCAATCGGGTTCGTCAGGCATGACTTGCCCTTGGTGAATCCATGTTGACTGTTCCTGATCACCTTCCTCTCATCCAAGTGCTTCAAAAGGGATTCCTTGAGGACCTGCTCCATGATTTTTCCAGGGACTGAAGTGAGGCTGACAGGTCTGTAGTCCTCCGGGTTCTCTTTCTTCCCTTTTTTAAATATGGGCACTATATTTTCCTTTTTCCAATCATCCAGGACCTCTCCCAATCGCCATTAATTTTCAAAGATAATGGCCACTGGCTCTGCAATCACATCAGCCAACTCCCTCAGCACCCTCAGATGCATTAGATCTGGACCCATGGACTCGTGCATGCCCAACTTTTCTAAGTAGTCCTTAACCTGTTCTTTCAGCACACAGGGCTGCTCACCTCCGCCCCATGCTGTGCTGCCCAGTGCAGCAGTCTGGGAACTGACCTTTTCTGTGAAGACCAAGGCAAAAAAAAGCACTGAGTACTTCAGCTTTTTCCACATCCTCTGTCACTATGTTGCCTCCCTCATTCAGTAAGGGTTCCACACTTTCCCTGACCACCTTCTTGTTCCTAACATACATGTAGAAACCCTTCTTGTTACCCTTCACGTCCCTTGCTAGCTGCAACTCCAATTGTGCCTTGGACTTCCTGATTACACCCCTGCATACTCTAGCAATATTTTTATACTCCTCCCTAGTCATCTGTCCAAATTTCTACTTCTTGTAAGCTTCCTTTTTGAGTTTAAGCTCACCGAAGATTTCGCTCTTAAGCCAAGCTGGTCGCTTGCCATATTTGCTATTCTTTCTGCACATCGGGATGGTTTGTTCCTGCGCCCTCAATAAGGCTTCTTTAAAATACAATCAGCTCTCCTGTACTCCTTGCCCCCTCACATTAGGTTCCCAGGGGATCCTGCCCATCAGTTCCCTAAGGGAGTCTCAGTCTGCTTTTCTGAAATCCAGGGTCTCTCCTTTCTTCCTTTTGTTTGGATCCTGAACTCAACCATCTCATGATCACTGCTGCCTAGATTGCCACCCACTTCTACTTCCTCTACCAATTCTTTCCTGTTTGTACTCAGCAGGTCAAGAGGAGCACGGCCCCTAGTCGGTTCCTCCAGCACTGCTACAGTGAATAGTATAGTATAGGGTAAAAGCACACAAAAGACGAGATTTCATGGGGGCGAGATCAGATTTCACGGTTCGTGATGCGTTTTTCATGGCTGTGAATTTGGCAGAGCCCTGAGCTTGACCTGCCAGAGGCGCTCTTTTAGCAGAACTCCTCCATAGCCTGCTAGGGATCTTGGAGACCTTATTCACTCTGACTGCTCACAGAGAGGCTAGAGAATTTACACTAGTCAATAGCCCAACTTAACAGACACTCACCTTGCCCTGCCTCGATGTTCTGCATACCAGGCTGTTATTCTTTCCTCCCACATTTCTGGAGTCATCTGGTACAGGTTAATTACCTGAGAGAGACAGGCAGAGAAATCCTCAGCACACATTGTCCTACCTGTGGCTTTGACTCGTCACCTGATGAATGAGCCAGAAACAGGGAGCCTCAAGCTCAAAATGCCTTTTTTGTCCTCTCACATACACCATCCCAACCCTAACGTCTAATCTCCAGTTCATATGCCTTTCCAACTCCCTCGTGACTAGCCAAGATCAACCCTATGCTCTCATTAATCAGCTCTCAGTTAGCCTTCCTGAGCACACCACACTCCAACCACCCCGAAACCAACACCTGGACACCTGCGGAATGCAGCTGCTATTCTGGCAAAAGACAGTGGGCAGAAAACATTCACTTCCATATTTATTAAAATATTCTAGATACAGATTAAGATGTCCTCATTCAGTATGGCCAGGTTTACACTACAAAGTTCTGTGGGTATAGCTATGTCCCTCTGCCAGCCACAGAGAGTACATCTCCACTGCAGCTGGGAGGGAGCCTCCCTGCCTGGGGAAGATAGACTTGTGCTAGCGGGGCTCATACTAGCCTGCTAAAAACAGCAGCATGGATGCTGTGGCTTGGGCTGGAGCTCAGGCTCTCAAGCCTCGACGGTCATGTGGGCTTGAGAGCCCGAGCCACAAACTCCACACTTGCTCCTTTTAGTGTTCCAACTCAAGCCTCGCTAGCAAGAGTCTGGCCACACAGGCTGGGAGGCTTGCTCTCCGCTGCAACGTAGGCATACCAAGAGCTATGCCAGCAAATCTCCCAGTGTAGATGCAGGGGAAGGGATAGCTTAGTGGTTTGAGCATTGGCCTGCTAAACCCAGGGTTGAGTGTTCAATCCTTGAGGGGGCCATTTAGGAATCTGGGGCAAAAATCTGTCTGGGGATTGGTCCTGCTTTGAGCAGGGGGTTGGACTAGATGACCTCCTGAGGTTCCTTCCAACCCTGGTATTCTATGATTCTATGCTGACAGAAGAGTGCTTCTGCTGGCATAGCTAATGTCATTTGGTGAGGGGGTGGTGTTTCTATACCTTCTGCCGGTATAAGTTGTGTCTACACTAGGCTGCTGTGCCGGTACAGCTTTACCAGGTGAACATTTGTGGCCAAGGGGCATGGCACATTGTATCACTTGCCTCAATAAGGGAACTTTGGTCAAGAGAAAATAATTTACTGTTGTGGCTTTTGTAGGTAATCCTACAGGGCTATTCTACAGAAGATGCCAGTAAGTCCTAGAGACTCAGCCACGAATTTAGGATTCTGCCTGGTTGAACTCCTTACCCGTTTTGGAAGCAACTCCTCTTGTGCTAAGAAGCCACGCTGGTGAACAGTGGGATCGTAATCACCATACTGAAAAGAAACGCAAACACTGCATGTTTAAGATGGCGACAACGCACAGAGACTATGTCTGAAGATGAGATAGAAATCATCTACATTCTTGAACTTTAACTCAATATCACACACCCTTAAAATAACCACTGAGTGAGAGTAGAGTACACAGTACACGTTGGCCAGTGTGTCAGCCCCATATGTTTTCTTTGTGATGTTAGAGCTGCTGTATGGTGCAGGCCTGGAGACCAACTACCTTCTTTTATCTCCAGAGCAGCTGGACAGTAGTACAGCAAACATGCCTCAACAACTCCCACCAATGGGCCTCAGCCCTGTCCTCCAAGAGGGGAGTTTGCTCTTCATAGCTATTCAGATCTTGACCTCTCAGCTGAGGCTGTCCACAAGGAGTCCAGTTGCATCATTGGTTTTTGTGGCATGGACCAAGACCAGCAAATCATTTGATGCAGCTGGCACCCCCTTTCAGTCACCTCTCAGTGTCCTATTTAATCAATTTAACATTAGGAACATTTTTTTAAAGAGAGATTTCAATGGACAGTTGGGGACACTGCTCAGACAGGAGTTTGTCCCACTGCCAGAAGTTCTCTTACTCAAATTAGGTCAGAAAATACTATTCTTATTTGAAAAGTGTGCCCAATAATTATTCACACTAGTTTAGATTATAAATTATTTCAAGCTTCATATAAAAAGTGAAATTGGCAAAACCAGATATAAAGTGCATCGGTAAAAGATTCAAACGCTGAGTATCTCTGCAGTGTGTGAGAAACAACGTTCCTCCTGCACAGTACGCAGGGCACGTAATGGCCAAGTCACCGTGCCTGAAATGAGTCAGTTGACGGAAAGTAGATGATTTACAAGTGATATGTACAGGAAATACTTCGATTTTAATTCATCTCTCAATGCAAGAGTCACACTACGGCATCATCCAATAAAAGACAGGACACCATTTCCCTAAGTCAGCCATTTCATGGTGAAAATGCCCTTCATCTCTCTTTCTTGCTTGGAAAGAACAAACAGTAGCAAACAGTAACAACTGTTACAAGACAGACAAATAATAAAACACAGCAACAATAGGAAGTCGAGAGACATTCCAAATCAGCCTCCATTTAATGCTGAGCTGCGACGACATACACTAACACACACCAGAGCTCAGAATCAACAATCTGTGCACATAACCCCTAGCAGCAAAACGGTCAACATCTCATACAACTGGAGATTAAAGATGGACTTACCGATTTAGAGCCAACACAGACATAATTAATACAATAGAGATACCACTGGCCTGATCCTGAGAGGTGCTGAGCACCTGGCAACTCCCCACTGGCTTCGATCGTAGCTGCAGGTGCTCAGTGCGTCTCAAAAACAGGCTGCATATATGGATCTACTGAACACATGTCAAACTGGGAAATAATAATAAAAATGCAGGAGTTGGGAGGGAAAACTCCTTCTATAAACTTGGACAGGCAGAAAATAAATTATTTCTGGTTGGAAAAAAATGATAAATAGTATTGATATGATTATTTTAGGTTGTGATCTATCATGGGAACCCAAGACTGTGTGTGGATTATGTGATTTTAGTATGGTCAAGGATGTCACCACATCCCAAAGGAATGTGTGTTCAGGAAGCAACTCTGGATGAGAACATTAATTATTCAAAAATTAAAATCAACAAATGGCCGAAATATTGCAGGATATATTGGTTCAAGTGATTTGGCAAACATATTGAAAAAAACCTTCCAATTCAATTATAACTCAAAAACTGTCATGGCAATTTAGTTCTTGTTAATTGAACTAGGAGATTAATATTTGTATTTACACTCTGAGATTGTCTTTATATCACTCAGACCTCTGGTTTATATTGTACTGTATCAATCTGCGTACATTAATATATTGAATATAAATGCAATGCATTATTTATTTAGGAAAAAAATAAAAAAAAAAATAAGAAAAAATAACTCTTGTAGGAATCCTACAACATCAGAGAGACTGAACAGGCTTAGAGTCAGAATGACTCACATTGGAAAAAAAAATAGGAAAATCTCTCTGGTGTGATTTTATTGTTTTCAGCAGGAATGTATTTTTCAATAGATTCTGTCCTAACACTTGCTATTTAAAACTGAAGACTATACCAACATTTGAAAACGGTGGAGGTGATTTGAAAGCAACACTGGAGGGAAAAATTCACAGTAATTCCCAGAATGAACAGAGTAGTATTACAAATAAAGACATATATTTTATGTCCCTAATGGCTACATTGTTATTATAGATAAAGGTAAAACAGCAACACAAACATGCACTTGTCAATCAGCGAAATCAAATGTAAACGCATCCGTTTGCATTGCTGTTAAGCACCGCTTACAACAAACAGCTGATCATTAGGGAAATGCCTCTTTTAGTGGCTTCATCCCTACCTCTAGAGGCCACTGTCCCACAGTTTATCAGGCGAGAGACCAGCACCAGCCCAACTGAAGGAAGTAAGCCAGGAGTCCCAGCTTCTGTTCAGCAAGTAGATGACAGTGGTGAGGTCACTAAAGGAAGCAGTCATGGAAGCACTGGGATTAAGAGGCTGAAAATCAAGGGGGATTTTTTGCTGCCCTCTTGTGATTCCATAGAATATCACAACTCAGAAGTAGGAAACCCTGCTTAAAGCCATGCTGCACCTTACAAACAACTAAACATCAAGCACAATTCAATAGTGTGTTAATAAGCATGTGGCCAATAGAGGAACTGCAGAAGTGGCTGGGGAAGGAGAGAGGGTACAGTGAAAAGTCCACATATGTCTTACCTAACTTCAGCCTGGCATTGAGCATGTGAACTGTAGCTCCAGTGGCTGGGAAACTAACAGCACAGAGTTTACTCAACAGTTCTACTATTTTTGTGATTGAAAGAGTCACTGTGGGCTTGTCTACACATACATACATGCTGCACTGCTGTAGTGCATCTGGTGAAAAACACTCTATTCGAACGGGAGAGAGCTCTCCTGTCGGCATAATAAAACCATCTCTGCAAGAGGCGGTAGCTATGTCGGTGGGAGAAGCTCTCCTGCCAACATAGCACTGTCCACACGAGCGCTTATGTCCGTGTAACTTATGTCACTCAGGGGGGCAGTTTATTCACCCCCCTGAAGAACATAAATTATGTCATTGTAAGCTGTAGTATAGAGACAGCCCATATGTATATTCTGTATGAAACAGGAAATGAGAGAAATCAAAACAAACGTTTGCTCATGCTCTTGAATACAAGGGTGCTGAATGAATATTCAGTACAATGCTTCTCAGCAAATAAATATTTTAAAAGATCCATTTCCCTGGCTGATAACTGCTCTAAATAAAATTATAACACTTTGTTTTTAACAAAGACAAGATGTTTTAGTTATAAAACAAATAAAACCCAAAAGCCCTACACTTTTTTTTTTTTTAATAAATCCAAACTTTTATCAATATATACTTATGTCAAATGCCACCCAACTATGCAGAGGTAACAACACTAATGAGGTACGTAGTCTGAATAAAGGAATAGGATGACAAGGCGGGCAAAGTGCCAGGCAGGTAGTGAAAGACAAGGGGGTAAGTGTTGGCTCTACAAGGACAGTGAGACAAATTCCCCCTTCTGCAACTGCAGATCACAAAGAAGAGGAACATCATGGATGGCTTGAGAGAAGCAGGATGTCTCTATGCCCAGTGTATCACTAAGCAGTGCTCCACAGCCACTCTCTCATACATGGGTGGAGGGGGCACGCCAGTGGTGTAGCCAGTGGATCCATGAAGGACACCACTCCTTTGGCCAAAAGCTCTGATTAGTAGGCATGTAGAAAGCTGTAACTATGACTACAGCCTGCAGGTTTCAATAATGACTTGGTGGCTGCTCTGAGTTCCAACTCTGTGATCCCTTCTCCTCCCGGCTAGTCATTTTCATATGGGTCCCCAGCACAATTCAGGTTTATTATGCAAGACAAGAATTTGGCTCAAAGGGAAGAAACCCAATGACTGCTGAACCAGTGATCTGGCTAGGCCAGCTGTAACAAGAGAACCCATGATCTGATGCCTAAGAGAAAGGAAGAGGGGAAAGAAAAACACCTCACTATATTTCCCTCACCCCAACAAATTTGCACTAACAACATAAGATGGACTGGAGCAAGGCTTGGTGCCAGCAATGGAGGGTTTATTTAATGCCATGGTGGCAGTCCAGCTGGAGGGTCTTTGGCAGAAAGAAGAGTTGAAAGGTGCAAGAACAGGGGGTAGAATGGCTTCTGCAGAGAGCAGGGTGGGGTATGATGACTTATCAGCTCCTGTAGCAACACCAGCTGGTGTGGATACTGCAGTTTATAAGCTCTGCCCTCGCTGCAAAGTCCTAATAGGGGATGCAGGCTCTATCCTAAGGACCAAAGGGTCACCAGCACAGAGCAGGCAATGAAGCTGGCATTCCTGCCATTCACTCAAGTCTGCACAAATCTAGCACCGCCCCAGTTCCTCAGCAGATGAAGGTCTATCACCTCAAAAGGCATGAGGAAATAAAATGAAATCACTCGGACATCAGTGGGCTCATGGGAGATTTCCCATCATTCCTCTGTGCCTACCTTGGCTTGGACGGCATAGGAGGCCAGCAGCACAGATGCCTCAGGAGGACAGTAGATCTTCTCATCTAAAATCTGTTTCTTTACCTGAGCAAAGCAGCAAAGGAGATAGAACATTGCTTTAGTGGAGCTATGCAAGGCGCAACCATCACAGCGGATGGCTGCAGTTTGTTTTAACTAGGGCCAACCAGCCAGTTAAAGATTTTCCTCATACAGGGCACAATTCTGGCTGACGCAAACTCTGGCACTCTTCTGGGAACGGGCTCAGGTTTCCACAAGCCACTGTTTTCAGATGGATTCATGCAGGTGGCGGATTAGCCACTGGACCCACAGGCCCGGGGGCCCCGGCTTCTGCCACCCGGCAGATGAAGCCCCTTTGACCCCCGACCAGGACCCCAGCACAAGCCGCGGGATGGGGGAAGCCCCCCTAGAACACACCCTTACCCCGTCCCCGGCAGAAGCCATGGGATCGGGAAAGCCCCCCCAGCAGCCCCTTTGCATTTCCTGACTTTCATGCATGTTTGATTATTTTTATATTAAACACTAATTTTCCAAAGGAAAAAAGTTCATTTTATTTCAATGTGAGCTTTAAATGGATTGTCAGACTGACACACAATCAGCTACAGTAACATCACTTTGCACTTATAGTGTGATTTGCATCTATGTCCTTTCCTTACCAATCACAAAGGCTATATTTCTGTATTAACACAATCAGGCGAGTCTGCAGACTTATACATGTTCCTATGTCACAGATAGTTGGGTGGTGGTGCTCCAACACTGTTTTTAAAAACCACCAGTAAAAAGTCACATGCTGCACTTGTGAGATGCAGTTTTCAACTGCTTAAACTCTTAAATTACATCAAAGGCACTTTTCCTCACCCAGGATTAAATCCGTGGCAAGTTTGCCATTTTAAAATCATTTTAAAATACCTATGTGAAGTACCTGAGCAACAAAAAGTGCCTGAAAATTAACACTAATACTTTGCTCCCTAGAGTAGAGGTACTATATAAGGGCACAGAGTACTTCATGAACATTAAGCCTCACAACAACCCATTGAGGTAGCTTTTATACCCATTTTACAGAGGGACAGAAACAGCACAGTGAGGTTTGAATCCTACATTTGCAAGTGTCCACTGATCTGGATGGCTTCAGTTTTGGGGCTAAATAGCCAAGCATCTACTAATTTTGGGTGCTTTAACTTGGGACACTGGAAAATCCAACCTCCTTCTTCAACCTGAGGCACCCAAAAAAGAAAAATCGGCAGACACTTGAAAGTTTAAGCCTAAATGACTTGTCCAAGGACAAACAGCTGGGAATAGAACCCAGGAATCCTAGTGTAACCACTAGACATCATTGTAATTTTCCCAGTCCAATAAGTCTCTCACACATACACACAGGTCACCTTACGGGCTGAGAATAAACCTGGAATGTTGCAGCCCAAAAGGTAGTTATTTCAGAAATCGTCCTTGCCTGAAAAATGGAAGTTCTGATGAAAGTGCCTCATTAACCTGAAGTAGAGAGCTGCCACTGCAACAGCATCAGCGCAGATTTCCCCAAAACAAAGTTGCATGGCATTTCCCTTCTCTCTAGAAATCTTTAAAGCTAAAGAGCCTGTTACTATAAATGTAGCCTAGTGGACAGCACAGTGGAGTGGCTCTCAAGAAATCTGGGTTTCTTGAAGAAGCTCTGGCCTGCTGGGTGGCCTTGGGCAACCCACTTCGGCTCTCTGTGCCTCAGTTTCCCTATCTGTAAAAAGACAGTGATAGTGACTGACATCCTTTGTCAAGCACTTTGAGATCTACTGATGAAAAGTGCTGCATAAGAGCTAGGTGTGGTTATCACAGTTTGCAAACTACAGTGTGTCAGCTGGAACATTTAGTTCTCCATCCCACTCCATCTTAGCCATCAGCTTCTGACTCCATTGGGCTTCTGGGATTTTCTTCTGCTCCAGTTATTTGGGGCCTACTTTGGTGAAGAGGAGAGTTTTACAGTGTACCCTGAATATGGCAAGGGCTGGACTTGTCCTGCTCTCCTTCAGGAGGATGTACCTGTGTTTTATACAATAAAAATGCTAGCCATGCATTATAGACAGCTAGCATATCTTGATACAAGACATTTGCACTGGCTGCAAGGGTGTGACACCTCCTGCACTTTGCTTAGCTCCTGAAACTGCCCCTCTCTCACACAGATACCCCCCTAGCAGGAGAGTATAACCTATTAATATGGCTAGTCACCTCATTGCTCCCAGATTTACAGACTGAGTATGTCGAATGCTGCTAGGTTTACACAAACCATCTTTTCTCTATTTTTACAACACCGTGTGCTTGTTGAAATTGCTCATTTCAGAGTGGGTTTGAACTTAAAGAAGAGAAGCCATGCTGGGATGGCCAGAGACAGCCAACATTAAGAAACACATCTACAGACTTATCACCCACCACATTCCCCAGCCCTTGGGAAGGACAACCAATTGCTGAAGCGCATACCTGCAGAAAGAACAAGTGCTGTGTGATCTCCTGAACCAGCTCCTCCTCCGCATTCTCAGGGTAAAATTTGGCAAGGAAGTGAAAAGTGACCGGCTCCTCTGTTGGAACGTCATGATCCAGAACCTGCAGGATTTGACAATCAGTGACTCCAACCTCCCCAACACCATTGTCTCTTACAGCCTAGACACAGGTGCCAAACTTCTACTTCCCCTCAAACTGCAGTACCCCCTCTCCAGGTTTTCCAGTCACCTGGTCAACATGATGAAATCTGGGAAGTTCAGGAACCATTGCCCCACAGGCTGGTAAGAAGTTTGCAATTTCTACATATTTATAAAACAAACTCAAAGCAGAAACAAATCATCCTGCATGCCATGGGGTGCAATTTGTCATCAGGCAGAGGATTCATTTTTCTTCTTCCCTGCTGAGCACATACAGGGTTCTACCAACACACAAATCTTTCTCCAAAAAATGCAGTTTCCTGCTACAAAGACAACTGGTGAACCCGGAATTTGCTTCCATATTTTTTCTTAGGCAGAGAGATACAATCCTAACTTCTGTTCACTGAACTAAATATCTTGTGTTTTGAAACACAGGCTCAACTGGACCCTTGTTTCAATACTGCTCAAGAAAGGTTCCTCTCAGACACCAGAACGAAGAATACCTGGGGGGTGGGAGGAGACGGCATACAGGATTATTCCCTATTGTACATTTCCTAGTGGTTTGCCCAGTTTAGTTTTAAATCATACAAGCAAAGGAAATGATGGTTCCATTAGAAGACTATTCAACAGCCGAGAGGATCACACTGTTGGGAAGTATTCCTTTCCTTAACTTCATCTCCCATATACGTTCGCTATTGTCTCTCCTTCCTAGGCACTTCCATACCTCAAACACTGGCAGACTGTTAGTAAAGAAATGTCATACTTCAGCCTCACTTTTCCACTATTTGCACTGTATATTTTGGAAAGCTACCGTCTCTAAAGGGTCTGCCCTTCATGTACACACGGGGACTGTCCAAATAGGATATTAGATCCTATTTACATTACAATCATCTTAGGGGTATGGTTGTAACATGGCTGTCCCTTGAAACAGCTAACGCACCAGTTTTATAGCGTAGAAGGGACCTTGTATGTATAGTCTAAGGCTTTGTGATGGTTCAGGGATAGACTAAAGGTCCGACCTAACACTAACTGTGCTGGAGGACAATCATACTGTATTTGGATCTCCTGACTAATGTATCTATAGATCAGCCAAAGCCTAGTTCCGCTCCTGGTGCGCCCCCAGAATTCCCACTGATGCATCTCCGAGTTTCATGCATGGACAGCCAGGGAAAGATCTGCCCTCCAACCCCACCACACACATCCCCTAAAAGGAAAGTCCTATTCCAACCTTCTTGTCCATTTTGAGCCAGGCCACGGTATCCTTGATCGTGTACTGAAGTCCAAAGAACCAGGTTTCTCGGAGTCCTAGTGTCCTGCACACCAAGTCAAACAAATCTTTCCCTTTCCACTTCACCTGCAGCAAGAGAGCAAACAGCAAATGGCATTTTAAAAATTGAATTATAGCCCCACCCCACACTTTTCCATTCAGCCACATCAAATTCACTTTCTCCTGCATGTGTGCTTGCCCTCCCCCACTACTCCCACTGTCATGCCTGGTAATGCAGATACAGCACTAGGAATGCCAATGTTATCCTATTGCAATCACACTGTACATTAAATCCTCCATAGAATGCAGACAGCAGATCGGCAATTTTACCCTGCACTGCATGGAAGGGTGGTTTTACTCTGGAAATAGACCACAAACATGACTTTATGGCAGTCCCATGTTGAGCATGTCTCGGTGAAACCATATCAAATTGGTTCAGTTTAGAAGAAAGAAGTCAATTTCTCTTACTGCCAATGCACCAATCTCACCTGGGATCTGAAAAATCTGAGTTCTTTTTGATGCCCACATCACCATCAGCGGTCAATATTCAGCATGCAAAATTCTGCCCTTAATTGCACATGTGCAACCTCAATGTCTTCAAATCCTGTTCCCAGCTATCCCTAGACTCACTTCAATATCTTCTATCGGGTTTCACAGATGAGACAGAACAGATTCTGGCCCTGCAACTGGAACTTAAACAATTTCTAATGATGATGCACAAACAAGAGTAGACCATCTTATTCTCCCAGAGCCATTAGTTCTGCAGGACTGACAGGAATAAAAAGTAACAAAAGCCTCATTTTTAATCACTGAAGTCTGCAGCTCTGTTCTAGACACACAAGGAACAGCTATGGTGTAACAAAGGGCTATTTTTACGCAGAGTACAACCACACTTTACATTGGAGACATTTGGTAATAAAAAGTAACTGCTGGAGCTGAGAAAACTGGTCCAGACCACAAGCCATGACCTTCCAACAGTTCCACAGTTGCCTCGGCCTTGTTAAAGTTTGATTAAAAAAAAAATGAAAGTGGAGGGGGGGGGGGAGAGAAGGAAGATGAAGAGGGATATAAAACAGGAGATCCTATATTCCAAAGCCACTTTGCTTTTCCACTTGCATGGATGGAAACACTGCTGGACAGGGACATATGGCCATTTTTCCAAAGCCCTAGGGCAGAAGAATCTCAGCACACTTCCCTGTCACTGCTGCTCAATCTTAGTACCACCTGGCCAGCTTCAATATTAATGCTAAAGAACAGCAGAGACTGTGCTTCACCGTACCAGCTGCTGTCACACATTGCCACCTTGTGGGTAATGCAGTCAAGGAATATGTAGTCCCTTTCATTACTCCACAGCCGTTTTGAATCAAAAGGAACAGATCAGAACTCCTTCCTCCACCCAACACATGCACAAATGTTACCAGAAAATTCTGAAGAACAGAAGAATGTAAATGCTCAAATAAAAACAAATCAAATGTCAGAGAGCATCTCTGTGATTCACATAAGACACAATCTAAACAGTGAGGATGAAAGCACCCAGGGTTGATTTTCCAGTGTTGCCATTAGAATGCCCTAATTCCAGGGGTTCAAACGCACCCCCTGCAATGGGATACAACTGGGAGGGAGTTTTTTCTGGCCAGTTTTTTCAAGGGGAGTTTCATCTGGGGTTTTAAGCAAAATACAGAGAGAGAAAAAAAGATCGAAGATGCTATTTTGCGCTTCTAAAATTCCGAACACAGATTTGGGTTGCCAACATTTTTAGCAAGAGGTTATTTCCTAACTAGGACTAAATTGCTTTGCGTAAAACAGCATAAGCAATTTTTTTAAAAGGCCATCTTTATGGCTATTGTTTTAAAGGACCAATTAATGTTTACGTGCAGACATTTATCCACCATAGATGGAAAAGAAAGCGTTCTCAAATTCAGGTTACTGCGCATTGCCATTGGGAGGCTTTCAACCACAGATGCAATTTATACTCTATGGAATCAATGTTTTGAAACTCCAGCTGTGCTTTAGACTGCAATCTACACTGAGGCACCCCAGCTGGAGTTTAAACCAGCCTGCAGACTACAAATGATCTGCAGTTACATAACTCTGTGCAAAAACCTATGTTAAAATTCTCAACTACAAACACTGAGTTAATGTAACACAAGTAACGAAATTCAAAGATTCTCTCCTCTCCAGAAAGAGGTCTATGGTTAGTTTAAAATATCAGCGGTCAGCATTTAACTGAGATCTGTGTTTTCTCTCCACAAATGTAATTTCGCCCTTTGTGTATAAAGTATTTTGAATGACTGTTTATGCTATTAAGTTTTAGGCCTTAACGCACACATGTAATGGCAGAGTTATGGTTGTTGTGGGAACCATACATTTTACTGTGGTGTTAAAATTCCAACCACATCATATTAGCATACTCCCCCACACACACACTAATTGAAAATAAAAGTTGAATAGGAATCCAGTTTATTTCAACATACATGACTGAATTCCTCACCTTTGTATTTATAATTAAGGCTACAATTTAATCATGGGTATTTTTACTAAAAAGTCATGGACAGGTCACGGGCAAGAAACAAAAAAATCACAGCCCGCGACCTGACCATAAATATCCCTGACTGAATCTTAGGGGCGGGGGCACCAACAGCCCTGGGGGGTGGTCCCAGGGACCAACTGTCCAGGACCGCCAGAGCAGCGACCAGTGCAGCTGGCCTGGGGGCTGGGGCCACTCCAGCAGCAGCTGGTGTGGCTGGCTGCGGGGCCCCCGGAGAGGCTGACTGCAGAGCCGCTTCAGCAGGAGCCCGTGTGACTGTTCCCAGGACCACCCAAGCAGCTGGCCATGGGGTCAGCCACACTGGCCACTGCAGAAGTCACTGAGGTTGCAGGAAGTCATGGAATCTGTGACTTCCTGCAACCTCCATGACAAACACCGTGCCCTACTTATAACACTTTGCATTTAGACAGCATAAACTCCAAGTGTTTTACAGACATTCCTAATCTAAACACCCAGCACCCTATTAGATAGGCAAGTATCAGTAACCCCCATTTTACAAGCAAAGAACTTAAAAAGGCACAGAGGCGAAATGACTTGTCCTGGTTACACAGACAGCCTGTGACACAGTCAGGAATAAAACTCAAGACTTCTTGACTCTCTGACCTGTGCTTTACAACACCATCCCCCCCACTTATATTAATCATGGGACATTTTAGCATAAAGGATCATCTTTTAGAAAGTTCTGAGTGCCTGCAAGCAAGGTTTATAATGAACATTCTCCACCTCAGCCATGAACTAGAATGGTTGCTGTAATAAAAGCTAAATCCCCAAATGAAAACTACGTTAGATGAGTGACCTTAAACTAACAGCAATGGCTCTGCTCCTGTCCAGGCACAACAGGGTTTGGAGCCACCATGCTCCTTCAAAGTTACTGTTGAGCCAGAGCCTTCAAAAAGAACGATCTTGCATTTGTGGTCTCATATTATCCCATTGACTTTATCTTCACATGATTTGTTAGCTATATTTGCGAGTCTTGGGGGAAATGTGGATGAACTACTCTATAAACAGGGCTAAGTGCTGCAAAGCTATTATTTTGTGGGGCTGGAATTTATTTTCTTTACTAAGTGCAGAGTGCTTGTAATTTATCAGCACAGACTGTGTTAAGTAAACAGCACTAAGCACTTAAAAACTCAGCAGTTGGTTGCTGGAATACGGCACTTCCAGCATCGGTTATTCACATGATCAGATTTGGGATCTATTAACGGGGGTACGTTACCTATTAACCTGCACCAGGAGTCATATGCAATTGGCAGGCAGCCAAAGCATCACTCCGATAATACCAACATAAATTGTATTGCATCCTTACTATAAGTGTCACAACTGCTTCTTAGGTAATTACAGCCTACATAGCAGCTGCAAATATGAGCAGAGAGGTTGGTTGAGCTTCCATAAATACTGCAGGGTAAACGGTAGGGAGGCCACATTTTAGTGAAAACACACACAAGGAGAGGAACCAGTTGCTGTGAGAAAGTTCATGTATGGATCTACTCTGCAAAATGATAATAAGGCAGGCAGTGTGCTGTTCCATGTGTTTTGTTTCAATGACTCCAGATCAAATTCACTCAATTCACAAGGAAAAATGGGTTTTCTAACTACCAGCCCTGCAAACTCTGCCATCCGAGAGTCAAGCTAAGTTCTTACCTTCTGGAGCTTCATTAGGAAAACAGTTCTGCAGGCCAAATTCGGCTCTCAGTCACACTTGTGCAACACCACTGTCACCACTGGGACTGCACAGGTTTAACCAAGAGCACAACTGGAATATAACTGATGATACATGAGCCACAACAGAATCCAGCTTGCTCCCTTGTAGCTGTGTTGGCTCAGTAGAGTGAACAGGAGTCAAATATTACTTTTGTGACTAAAGTAAGCGGGTATGGCCTCAAATATGAAACAGGGATAAGACCTGTTATATAAGAAGGAACTATTTATTCAGTCACTTGTTAGAATCAAATTGTAGGGGTCAAACAGTCAGTTGAAAGTGTGACTTTGAAGAGATTATTCAAGTCTGTAGAACAAACATTTGTTTGCACTACTTTACTTAGTGACTAATGCAGAAAATGGATCCTCAGTCAAGCAGGTCACTTTATTATTTATTTACGCACCGAGATTCTACTGAGCCCCGTACCGTTCCTAAAGGACACAGTCCTGGCCCAGTGAGCGTACAGTCTAAAAAGACAAAGATCAGACACCGAGGAGTGAAACAGAGTCCGAGAGAATAGCACTAACTCTTAACATGACACACTTGTGTTTATGGGTCTCGCGGATCAAGTGAGCTTTGAGGACAGATTTGAATGAAAAGAAGATGGGCACCTATTATGCTGGAATAAGGAGGATGATCCAGGTGTAGGGAGCAGAATAAAATAGAAGTGACAAGGGGAGGGGAGAGTAAGCAGGTTTCATTAGCAAAACTGAAAGTAATGGGAATGGGTGGAGTAAGTAGGCTGAAGTGGAGAAAAATTAGACTGGCTGAATATTGCTAGCTGTGCTTTTTAAAACAGCAATGTGCATCAAATAATAGGTAGTAAAATGGAGGGTGCATCAAACAGGTTGTAATAAGAGAGACAGATACATCCACCCGCTGGCCCATAGGGAGATGTTCAAATGACTCCCAAGGCATCTTATAAATCCAAATGAGGCATACCCAAGGCAGCTTGCTATGGGGTGTACTCCCCTCTCATTGGGAATTTTAAACTATAGCAGCAGTAGGAAAAAAAGACCACAATATAGTTGGATTTAAAATCTTCTGAGAGCAGACGGAATAAAAATATTCAATATTTTTCAAATTCTTTTTTAATGAACAGATGTCAAATCCTTGAAACTGCCACTTACTAAGTCACAAGAGGCAGCTGTTAAAGTTATTTTTATTTACTAATGTTGTAGGACAACTTGATAATGAGATTTTAATTAAACTCTATTTCAGTTAACCACCAAGGAGGTTGGAAATGCACTAAGGCACATCAACCCAGATGGTGCAGTTGAGCATATCTCTCAGCATCTGCCTGGGATCTAGAGAGGAGGGGGTGATGGTGGAAGCTCTATCCAGGTAATAGTGGGTACCTTAGGGGAAAGGAGCCAGAAGAGATGTTGAAAATTATAACAGACCTCCTAGCCTGAGGGTGTTTACCACCATTTAAACACTTGAGTTTGTAATTTGGGAGTGAGATAATCAGATAGCAACAGTAACTGGGATGGCTCTCTCCCACCCTGGATATGTCCAGGAGTTATGCACCTGTCAGAGCCACATCTCAGTTCTGCAGTCTGTGCCTTTGTCGCCTTGAGATTAGAGAACAATAATGTGCTCTACAAGGAGAGGCACCTGAAATCCATTTGGAGACAGAAACAGGTGTAGAATGCAGCTACCTGAACATTATACCGGTACTCTGTGATCTGCATTGGCTGCCAACTGGTTTCTGGGTGGAGTTTAAGGAGAAAGCACCCACTCCCTCACTAACACTGATATACTATTGCCATGTTTCATAATCAATGGGTCACAATCCCTGGGGGTAGGTCACAAAAGGCAATCAAGGGGGGGTTGCAAGGCACTGAAGATGTTATTACAGTTCTAAAGCAAAGAAAATAAAATTTCTGGAATAACTTCACGAGGGCCAAAACCTTCAAAGTTGGTGAGGTCAAATGTAGGTATAGTTGATTTCCAGGTCAAGTATTCTCTGGCATTTGCTACATACACACATTATATAAGCTTACCAAGGATAACATGGTTACAATTTTATTCTTACATTTGTAGCAATTGTAAGGGTATCATGAAAATTTCTGAGTTTGAATAAGGGATTGCCAGCCTGAAATGGTTAAGAAACCCTCTACTACTGTATTGAGTTCAGGAGTTACTCCTGACTGACAAACGTGTCTGACAGAAGAATTGGTATCACAATTTTTGCCTACAAAGGCCATAACAGATTGGCGCCTGCCTTTCCAAGAAATCTCCATGCACTATACTGCCACAGTTGAGACCGGCAGAGACACTCAAGCTGAAGGAGCCTCACCATATAACTAAGAAGGGGGCTGCCGGCAGGTCTTTCCTCCTGAAGGCAATGTCAATTGAGCAAATCTGGGCAGGGAATTACACACCTGATAGGCACTCTGCAAAACCCATCAATGTTCTTGGGCTTTAGGAGAGGGCAGAAATGTTTGGAAGGAACGTAGCTTTTGGGGAGGTGGGGCTCTTCTGTTACCAACTGTATTTGTGGGGGAGATATCAGTTGTTGATTTTTGGGGGCGGAATGATTGCGTTTTCAGCGAAAGCCCAGAATATTTTGATTTATGTAAAGCACCTAAGAATGGAACGCTCTTAACTTCGTAGGATCTCTGCAATCCATTCCCCAGTATTTGTGATACTACGCAGTAAAGGCACTATTGCAGATTTATGTTTTTGCTCCTCTATATTATTCATATTGAGCATAAAAGCGTACTGGGCAGTTTACACATATTGTAATATTAATACAGATACAGACAGACAGACTGGGGAGCACAAAGAAACAATGAGACATTGTCATACACTGTGAAACAGAACTTCAATTACTAAAACATCTCATGTCTTGTCTTATACTTTGATTGTAAGCTCTTTGGGGCAGGGACAGTCTTTTTGTTCAGTGTCTGTACAGCGCCTAGCACAATGGGGGCCTGGCCCATGCCTGGAACTTCTAGCCACTGCAATAATAAAAATAATAAAATAATAATAGGATAAACAGCTTTTGGATAAATGCTGTTTGTTAGTTCTGATGCAGTGTTTTCTGGAAGCGAGATAAGCCATTGGTAAAGTTAGTTCCTTATCCAAATTGCTCAGACTGAGGCTACTTGTACGCTACCGCGGTAAGTCAACCTACGCTACCCAACTCCAGCTACATGAATAACGTAGCTGGAGTCGACGTACCTTAGATAGAGTACCGCGGGGGTCTACAGGAGAAACTCTCCCGTCGACTTACCTTACTCTTCTCGTAGGGGGCAGAGTACAGGGGTTGACTGGAGAGCGATCTGCTGTCGATTTGGCGGGTCTTCACTAGACCCGCTAAATCGACCGCTGGTGGATCGATCTCAGACCATCGATCCCGGCTATAGTGTAGACCTCCCCTGAATCTCCTAGGCTGCTGCCTGTAGGATGCCACTGCAAGCAAAACAAGAGCATTATATAGTATTAAAAATACACACACAACCAGATAGACATTCTTTTTTGAGGTTGAAATTCATCTATCTTAAAAATAAAGACAGTCTGTCAGATCCACAGAAACTGTCATGGTTTATAGGGAATTAAGAGGACTGTAGGAGAAAAGGTAGGATTTGAAAAAAAAAATTGGGAGAAGAAGATAGTTATGGGGCATACAGGATCAGAGAGGGCTGTCCGTTCGTAGGGGACAGTATAAAGGAAGGTACATAGACCACAGAATACGTCTCATGTGAATGACTTTTAAGTATTATAAGAAGGGGGAAACAAAGCTGAATTATACCACAGGCAAGGCAGATGTCTCTGATAAACTAACTCCCAAATCACACAACCTGTTAGAATTCAATTGGCATTGTGTTCTTTTTTGGTGTGCACACCTCCTCATTGCGTCACCAGAAAGTTCAAATTCAAATAGAAGCTTCCACCCTGCATTTCCTGTATATATACATAGAAAAAAAAAATCAGCAGCTTCCAATTGGCACCCACCTCCCAAAACATTCTCAGAGCATCATAAGAGCACTGGGCAATCACACATTGATTTGGTAGTTGGCATTTCAGTTACTTCCCTGACTGCAAAGTGAATTTCAGTGAAGAGTTTGGGTTTTCCCCTCTCCTGCCTTTTAAAGAGAACATTTACTGCTGCTGACAACCATATGTTTCCCCTGAGCTGTTAACTTGCCAGCTATTTGTTGAAGCTCAGCTGCATTAAGAGAGCTCACTGTTACTATCGGCGTTGTTACACCACTGTCAAATTGCCGTCATTTATCTACAGGTGGGGAGGGATGTACACAACTTTGAGTATTGTGCATTTACTCATCTGCATCACTTTTTAGCACTAAGAATCAAATTCTGCCCCGATTTACACCCTCATCCCTTCCTGTGCAACTCCCATGAAGTCAATTTGGCCCCACAAATTGCCAGAAAGAGAACCCTGGTTTACTACTGGGTTGAAACATAGGTGTCATGGCTCAGCTGAGTAGAGCTCAACATCCTACTAAGGAATCATACTACAAATACCACACCATACAGTGCCAGCGTTGGGCCCTGTCTACTGAAAAGTCAACTGAACAGCTTTCCAACCAATAAAGAATTAGTTTAAGCCCCAGATCAGGATGCAAGTTTAGAGACTGACAGATACATTTAGTCTAAACTTGCATCTTGTTGGTTTGGGAGCTTAAATTATTTCTCTATATTGGTTGCAAACCTTTTCAGTTCACTTATAATATAAGACCCACAAAGCTCCTGCTGTCAAAGTATTAAGGTCAGGGAACCAGCTGGGGCAGCAGCTAAATCTCCGCAGAGTAAGAATTCGAAAAGGAGTTTTGGGTCTAAGATCCCAGGCCTTACTGAAGGGGTTGAATGGAGAACCCACCCTACTGAATGGACAGTCACCCTACCAAATCTGGAAGTAGTGACACAAATAGCAGACAACTCTGCAGAGAAAAGGAGAAAGTGGAGTAGGGAAGGAGACACACAAGTGAAGAGAAAAAAAAAAAAAAGGGGGTCCCTAGCCAGCCACAAAATCAGAGGGGGTCTCTCCCTTAATTCATGGGGAGAAAGAACACCCCAAAAAAGCATGGAAAGATGCAATTTCCTTCCTAAATGAATTTGATCATCTCACAATGGCACGCAAGGACAGGAGTTCAGATACAGCAGCAGAAATCAGTACCTCATCCGGGAGTTTCACCTACTGACAGAACTGCATTACTATTGCTAGATTACTTTAACAGCTTACACCATGACTAAGGATAAGATTATGTCATGGATGTGACGGATTCTGTGAGTTCCAGAGACCTCTGTGACATTTTCCACTTCAGCCCCAGGGGCGGTGGGGCTGGAGGTATCAGCCAGTGGGGACCCTGGAGCTCTGAGCCACCACAGGCGGTGGGGGGAGCTGGAGCCCTCAGCTGCTATGAGCAGCAGGGGGATCCCAGAGCTCTGAGCCACTGGGGTTGCAGCACAGGCACCGGCACTGTCAGCTGCTGCAGTGCAGGTGCTGGACTCCCTTCTCCCACAGCAGAGCTTGAACTCTTTCCCGGCCTCCGTGGGGCTCAGACTTCAGCCCTCTCCCCATCAGCCCCTCCCCCATTATTTTTAATAAAAGTCACAGACAGATCACAGTTGCCCGCAACCTGTCCATAACTTTTACTAAAAATGACTGTGATAAAATCTTAACCTTAATCATGACAGTGCTAACTGTACTGGAACATTTAAATAAGACAATCTTGCTGAAAGAAGGTCTATGTTGATCCCCAAGCAGGTTACCTGTACAAAGCCATCTGGCAGTATTATAAAACATCTGTGGTCTAGTTCTTAGGGAGGTGGGGCAAACCCAGCTTTTCCATAATGCAGTGATATTAAGAGCTACGCAAGTAGGGTATGTTCACTTAAACCACTCCAGCTGCACTGCAGTAGCGCTTCAGTGTAGATACTACAGCAACAGGAGGGGTTCTCCCATCACTGTAGTAAATCCACCTCCCCGAGAGGCAATAGCTAGGTCAGGAATCTGCAACCTTTGGCACACAGCCCATCAGGGAAAGCCGCTGGCGGGCCAGGATAGTTTGTTTACTAGCAGCGTCTGCAGGTTCAGCCGATCGCAGCTCCCACTGGCCGCGGTTCGCCGTTTCAGGCCAATGGGGGCTGCAGGAAGAGGTGACCCGGCCTGCACCGCTTCCCGCAGCCCCCGTTGGCCTGGAACGGCGAACCGCAGCCAATGGGAGCTGCGATTGGCCGAACCTGCAGACGCTACAGGTAAACAAACCGCCCCTGGCCACCAGCGGCTTTCCCTGATGGGCTGAGTGCCAAAGGTTGCCGATCCCTGAGGTAAGTCAACAGAAGAAGGCTTCCATCAATCTATTCCTGTCTACAGGGGGGCTTAGGCTGGCTTAACTACAATGCTCAGGGTGCAGATTTTTCACACCCCGAGCTACATAGCTGGGTTGATCTGATTTTCTAGTGTAAACCAGCCCTAGGGTCTCCATCCTTAATATGCTGCTGATTAATTAAACTTCACACTTCAATGGCCATAATGAAAGCAGAAAACAGGGAGAGAGGGTGGGTTTGTACCTTTAATATTTCCCTAACAAATTAAAAGCTTTAAAATAAAATCCTCACTGTGTTTATGAAGTTGTATAGTGTAAAAGACATTAAGCTTCCATTTCCAGGAATTATTATAGATTTGGGTTTAATTTAGAGATGTTAGCTGCACTGTAGACAGATGCAAAGGAGGTTTAATCTCCCAATATATACATCTGGGAATTGCTGAGGGGCAGATTTAAAACAGAATATATTTAAACAAACCAAAACTAGTGCTCTATAAAGATTTAGTACAAAATAAGAGGAGGAGCCTGTGAGAGAGCCTTGTAAAAAAATTATAAAAAGTATGCCCTGTGAGGTATCATTTGAAAACTCCATCTGCTGAACATTATTGCCCTGGTAAAATACATGCATCAACATTAACAACAAGGAGTCCTTGTGGCACCTTACAGACTAAAATTTATTCAGATGAAGTGGGTTTTAGCCCACGAAAGCTTATGCCCAAATAAATGTCTTACTCTCTAAGGTGCCACAAGGACTCCTCATTGTTTTTGCTGATACAGACTAACACGGCTACCACTCTGAAACATGTAGAATCTTATAACCCACATACAATGTTGATACTACATATCATTGCTGTAACATGCTCCAAGTTTAAGAAAAGCAGGCTCAAACAAGTGTTCAGAAACAAAGACACTAGCACTCCAGCCAGATGTTAAAGAGCTATCACGGCTTAAGCAGCCATTCTTCAGCAACAGGAAGGTATAAACAAGAAATTTCCACTTCGGGGACCATTCAAACCTCATGTCCTGCTTGACCTGCGTGTCACCGTGACTGAGCAATGATGTTTCTAGCACAAGAAATTAAGTTATAAAGGGAGAGGAAAACACTTGACTTCACCTCTCCTCCTCCCATCTCTCTGCTCATGATATTAACCACTCTCAAAGACCTGAAATAAGGGGGAGTGGTCCTAGGCTGGAAGGAGACCCAGCCTATGAAATTTACTACAGCGTATGGTGAGACAAAACTTTTGCTGTTAAGTTCATTTAGCTTGTTAAATATTAGCTTGCGCATTGCTCGTTTCTTTTGTAACCAATCCTGACTTTTATGCATCATCACTTGTAATCTCTTAAAATCTCAGAGGGGTAGCCGTGTTAGTCTGGATCCGTAAAAAGCAAGAGAGAGTCCTGTGGCACCTTTAAGACTAACAGATGTATTGGAGCATAAGTGGGTATTCACCCACAAAAGCTTATGCATGCTCCAACACATGTTAGTCTTAAAGGTGCCACAGGACTCTCTGTTGCTCTTAAAATCTGTCTTTCTTAATAAATTTATCATATTGTTTTATTTTATCCAGTATATTTGGATTAGAGTACGTAGGAAACTCCATTTGCATATATAATTTTCCTTTGCTGAAGTGATGGACTTTCTATGAGCGTATACTGTTCAGAAAAGGTACCGAGCAGCACAAGACATACATTTCTGGGGGACAAGGCTGGGAGTAAGAATTTGCAGGTGTCATCCTCATGAGTGACTCCTCAGCATGCTCATGTATTTCGATGGGAGTGAATTTGTGGGCTGAAGGCTGCGCAAGCAAGTCAGGAGTGGCTGTTCTGACAACAAAGCAGTGTAAAAGGCAGCCCAGGCTAGAGATTTAAAGGGACACTAATGGTCAACAGTCCAGATTGTACCTTGGGGAATGTCACACCTACAGGGGTCGGAGGCACTTAATTCATTTACATTTGTTAAAGGCTTTGAGATTTTTGGATTAAAGGCACTAGAGAAGTGCAAATAATTATATTATTCCCACAAAAAAGACCTTTAAAAATAAGAGTTAAGTTTGCTGAAGTTCATTTCCCAGCAACAATACAAAGCATGTAAGCCACCAATTAGAGCTACATAACATACAGCACAACTTCAAACACATGGTCTACCAGCCAGCATCATAACTACCAGATCCCCTCAAACTCTTCACCTCCACATCACCATACAGCTGCCAACACACACAGCCAATTCACTTACACACGTGGTGGAGGCAGAGGCAGCAGAACGATGGATGAGGATGGAGAGAGAGAGAAGCAGCATGCAGTGAAGGGTGGACAGGGAGGGAGGCAGGGGAGCAGATGGTGGCGGGCAGGTGGATATCAGGAGACGGGTGGGAGGTTGTGGGGATACCAAGGGGTTTGAAGTGGGGAGAAAGTAAAAACAGAACGAAAATGCATTCCCTGCTCAAGAGAGATCACAATACAGGCAATTACTAACGAACTAATCCTTTTCAATATTTCACAGCCTCAATAGCAACAGGGTCCCAATGGTTGGCCAGAAGCCTTGATAGTGAACAGCAGTGTCAGAAAGACATGGGGAGGGGCAAGCAAATACAGGAGGGGCAGAAGGCTGGGAGGTAGTAATTCCCTGCCTTCTCCACCCAATAGATCTGCCATGACTCATCAGGAAGAAAAGTCCCTGTACTGCCAGCCATAGCAGGAATACTGTAGCAGCTCTCCCCCTGCATGGGACTAACTGTCCATTAGCTCCTCCCACACCAACCAGTACAAAGGAAAAGTTGCTTTGTGCACAGATGACAAGTGAATGGAAAGAGCAAGAATAAATCTGCACCCTACATTTCTCCCACGAGAACAAATCTCTAGGAAGCCGCTGCACTGGCAGCTTCATCCCCTCACTACAAAGTCTTGCCCCTTTGGGGTATGACCATCCTTCCAACCTGAAGACAGACTCTTCATTACAGCTCTGCCTGTGGCGGGGGGAGGGGGAGAGGAGAAAGAGGGTGTTCTAGGACAAACACATGGCAGTTAGTAGCTGCATATCATTCTTTCACCCCATGTCCCAACGCTCTTTTCAGGGTTCATTCCAGGATCCACATCATCAAAGGCTCAAACTGCAGCAGACTGCCTTTTGGCTGGTGGTTGGTTAATAAATCCCCTGCAACTAAATATAATCCCTCCAACATTGCTTCTAACCTGGAGGGCAAAGGATGATGGTGGAACGCAAGCTCCGATGTGCTGTCACCAGGCCACAAGTCACCTCCCTTCACTTCTTCCTTCCCAACAAAGATAGGGCTCCCCAACAACAGCAACAAAGGATTGCAGCTGAGTTCCCACAAGTCCTGCTTTTATAACAGCACTGACAGAGAATACTCTGACAATTCTTGTCAGTTTCTCTGCGTGCTTCCAGGAGAGGCAATGGAAGTTCATCTACAATGATAAAAATAGGGCTTCTTTAGCAGAAGCATCCCTAAGGAGTCATTTGAAGATGTAAGACTTGCCAGTTCAGATCCAACCCACTCTGTTATCATCTGACAAATACTCTACAGCCTATAGGAAGTGACAAATTTTCACACTATAGAAAGCCACTACATCTGTTATTAACTGACATTCTTACAGGGAGAGAACAATTGTCTGGTACAAGAAGACAACTTCCCCTCTGTCCCTGGAGAGGAAAGAAGTGTCCTCCTGAGCAATTTTGAGGCCTGGACTACACTTCGAGGTTAGGTCAATTTTATAATGAATGCGTCTACACAACCAACCCCGTTCCACTGACCTAAAGGGCCCTTAAAATCAACCTCTATACTCCTCCCCAACGAGGGGAGTAGCACTAAAATTGACCTTCCTGGGTCTAATTTGGGGTAATGTAGACACAGCACAGTGCAATTCAATTGTATTGGCCTCTGGGAGCTATCCCAGAGTGCTCCAACGTGACCGCTCTGGACAGCACTTTCAACTCTGATGCACTTGCCAGGTACACAGGAAAAGCACTGGGAACTTCTGAATTTCATTTCCGTTTGGTCAGCGTGGCGAGCTCAGCAGCACAGGTGACCATGCAGTCCCAGAATCGCAAACGAGCTCCAGCATAGAGCAAACGGGAGACACGGGATCTAATTGCAGTATGGGGAGAAGAATCTGTGCAGGCAGAACTCTAATCCAGCAGAAGAAGTGCTGATATATATATATATATATGCCAAAATTGCACAGAGCATGGTGGACAGAGGCTACACCAGGGATGCACAGCACTGCCACGTGAAAATTAAGGAGCTCAGGCAAGCCTACCAAAAGACAAAGAAGGTAAACAGTTGCTCCGGGTCAGAGCCCCAAACATGTTGCTTCTATGATCAGCTGCATGCCATTCTAGGGGGGGGACCCTACCAGTACCCCAACACTCTCCATGGACACCTGCAAGATGGCAGCCTCAAGCAACATGGATGAGGATTTTGTGGAGGAGGAAAAGGAGGAGGAGAATGCACAGCAGACAAGTGGAGAATCCGTTCTGCCTAGCAGCCAGGACCTTTTCCTCACCCTGGAGCCAATATTCTCCCGGACCCTGAAAGCAGAGAAGGCACCTCTGGTGAGTGCACATATGTAACAACACTACAGAGATTAAAAGCAATTGTATTTAATGTTTGATTTGCCCTGAGCAATTGGGATGCATTCGCGGCCAGTACAGCTACTGGAAAAATCTGTTAACGTGTCTGGGGATGGAGCGGGAATCCTCCAGGGACATCTCCATGAAGCTCTCCTGGAGGTACTCTGAAAGCCTTTGCAGAAGGTTTCTGGGGAGGGCTGCCTTATTTCATCCTCCAAGGTAGGACACTTTACCACGCCAAGCCAGTAGCAAGTGGTCTGAAATCACTGCAGCACAAAACATGGCAGCGAATGGTCCTGGGTTTTGGTCGCATTCATGAAACATTCAGTCTTTATCTTTCTGTGTCAGTCTCAGGAGAGTGATATTATTCATGGTCACCTGGTTGAAATAGGGGAAGTTTTGTAAGGGAACAGTAATCCCCTCTGTTTGCTGATCCCTGACACATTAGACACTGGACATGCTAGGCTGTTTGCGCTTGGCTAAAAGGGATCATCCCGGAGAACAGTCACGCAGAGGGAAGGGGGAGGGGTGTGCTGCACATCCACCCCAAAACCGCTGCCACTCCTTTTAAAGGGCAACCGCAGCCCCTCCTTTTAAACGGCAAACACAACTGGCATTGGTTGCTATGGGAAAGAAGGGTGCTGCAGTTTGAAACCATTCTCACATGTCATGAACACGGAAGAAGACAACCTCACGTACCCGTTGGCTTACCATGGCTGCCTGCAAACCGAATTCTGTCGACTAGCCGTGTCTGATGTGTCACCATACCTGCCGGCACTCAATATAAAAGACAAAAACACATGTGCCGTCTGCTGTGAATTGCTTGATTCACTGTGAAAGAGTCTCCCTTTTGTTCTCAGAAATGTATCTTCTGTAAAGTCTACTCTCCCTTTTTTCCTCCTCTGCAGCTGCAAATGCTTCTATGCTCCCCGCATCAATTCCGTCCCTGAGGTTATCGCAGATTAGAAGGCGGAAAAAACCACACGTGCAATGACATGTTTTCAGAGCTCATGCAATCCTCCCGCACTGATTGGGCACAGCTGAATGCACGGAGGCATTTGGTGGCAGAGGCCAGCAAAGCATACAGTGAGTGTGATCGGAACACGCAGGAGGAGATGCTGAGGCTAATGGGGGAGCAAATGGACATGATGAGGCGTCTGGTGGAGCTGCAGGAAAGGCAACTAGAGTACAGACCGCCGCTGCATCCATTGTATAACCACCTACCCTCCTTGCCAAGTTCTATACCCCCCTCACCCAGATGCCAAATAACGGGGGGGGGGGGGGGGAGCTCCGGGCATCCTACCACTCAACTCCAGGGGATGGCTCAAGCAATAGAAGGCTGTCATTCAAAACCCTAACGCTAATCCTAACCCTTCCCTCCCTCCCCCACCCCATCCATTATCAAACCCTTTGTACACTTGGGCTTCCTTTTACTAATCAGAGTTGTCAGTGATCTCAAGTATTTTTTAATAAATAAAGAATGGATTCAGAACAATGGGGACTTTATTTTCTGTGCCAGCTGTGGTCAAAAGGGGGAGTGGGACTGGCTTACAGGGAAGTACATTCACCAAACCGTGCGGCTTTGCATCAAGGACAAATGCACACAACTGTCACACCGTAGTTGGTCAGTCATTAAACTGTTTTTCAAAGCTTCTCTGATGCGCAGCATGCCTCAGTGTGCTCTTCTAATTGCCCTGGTGTCTGGCTGTTCAAAATTGACCACCAGGTGATCTGCCTCAACCTTCCGTCCTGCCATAAACGTCTCCCCCTTACTCTCTCAGATATTATGGCGCACAAAGGAAGCAGCAATAACAATGGGAATATTGCTTTCGCGGAGGTCTGACCTACTCAGCAAGCTGCGTCAGCGCCCCTTTAAACATCCAAAGGCACATTCTACCACCATTCTGCACTTGCTCAGCCTATATTTGAACTGTTCCTTACTGCCGTCCAGGCTGCCTGTGTATGGCTTCATAAGCCATGGGAGGATAACTATTGGCATTTCAACATCCCCAATGGTAATTTTCTGGTCTGGGAAGAAAGTTCCTTCTTGCAGCTTTCCTTAGCAAAAGGGTACTGATTGCCCTGGCTACTTGGATCACAGCAGCCCCCAACGCAGACTTGCCCACTCCGAATTGATTACTAACTGATCGGTAGCAGTCAGGCATTCCAAGCTTCCACAGGGCTATCGCCACCTGCTTCTCAACTGTTAGGGCAGATCTCATCTTGGTATTCTTGAGCTTCAGAGCGGGGGAAAGAAACTCACAAAGTTCCATGAAAGTGGCCTTACGCATGTGAAAGTTTCGCAGCCACTGGGAATCATCCCATACCTGGCAACACTATGCAGTCCCACCAGTTTGTGCTTGTTTGCCAGGCCCGGAATCGGCGTTCCACTGTATCAACATGCCCCAATGTCGCCATGATATCCCAATTGCCACATTCCGTGCTTTCAGGAACGTCTGTGTCCATGTCCTACTCACAATCTTCCTTGTGCTGGCAGCTCCTAGCTAGGCTCTGCACATACTGCAGGATAACGCGCGAGGTATTTACAATGCTCACAAAAGCAGTGTGCAGCTGAGCGGGCTCCATGCTTGCCGTGCTATGGCATCTGCACAGGTAACCCAGGAAAAAAGGCACTAAATGATTATTTGCCATTGCTTTCAAGGAGGGAGGGAGGAAGGAAGGAGACTGTACCCAAAATCACCCGTGACAATGTTTTTGCCCCATCAGGCATTGGGAGCTTAACCCAGAATTCCAATGGGCAGCGAGGACTGTGGGATAGCTACCCACAGTTCACCACTCCATGAGTCGATGCTAGCCACAGTATTGAGAACGCACTCCGCCAACCTAATGCGCTTAGTGGGGACACGCACGATCAACTGTAAATCGGTTACTAAAGATCGACGTCTATAAAATCAACCTAATATCGTAGTGTAGACATGTCCTGAGATACACAGTTGAGGGAAGTTTGCATTGCTATGGTCTATTACAGGGGTAGGCAACCTATGGCACATATGCCATGAGCTGATTTTCAGTGGCACTCACACTGCCCGGGTCCTGGCCACCGGTCTGGGGGGCTCTACATTTTAATTTAATTTTAAATGAAGCTTCTTAAACATTTTAAAAACCTTATTTACTTTACATACAACAATAGTTTAGTTATATATTATAGACTTATAGAAAGAGACCTTATAAAAAGCTTAAAATGTATTACTGGCACACGAAACCTTAAATTAGAGTGAATAAATGAAGACTCGGCACACCACTTCTGAAAGGTTGCCGACCCCTGGTCTATTATCGCTACCTCTTCTGGGGATTGAGGATTTCATTATCCAGGGCCATTAATGACATTTTACAAATGATAAAAACACACAAGGCCAAACTCACCCCAGCATAATTGCATTGGAGTCAATGGAGTTACAGCAGACCCATGACGCTTTTTAAAATATGTGTAAAAAGGTTGTGATTTTTTAAATGGAGGGTAACATCAGCTTCCTATTATCCACTGCCCAATTTATAAGTCCACTGGATCATTAGAAAACACAGCAATATAATGAGTTAGGCTCATGAGGGTTAAATATCAACCACAAAGAAAAAACAGTGTTTATAAACCATTATGAGCTAGAAAATTGAAATATTGAAAAAATAGATGGAAAAGAAAGAGAAAGCCACAATAAAATCCCTTTAGCCTACACACCTTCTTGAACAATTTTCAACTACTAGAGAGGCCCAATAAACCATATAAGATTTGAAGGCTTTGTTTATCATTGTCACAGACAGCATTTGGTCAGTCATTCTCGGAGCTGGATTTGTTAGATTTAAACGACACCAGCCAGTATAACTCAAGCTCTGCAAAAGCCAATTCACTGGTTGCTCAGTAGCAAGTGCAAAATAAATGAGTTACAAACAACTCTTTTTGCCCCCACTTACTGAAAAACTATCGTTTTGGGCTCAAGTTTTCCATGCTTGATCTTAGCTGAAACATGATGTATTTAAGAACATATGGAGAGAATCGATTTAATTGTTTTTTAGTTAAATTAGGCCAGGGTGTGGGTATTGAATATTAACGTTCCATATTCTTAAAGGTGACTCACAAACAGGGGAAAAAAATGGGTTTATGCCCTCTCTGTTCAGGGTGGGCATAAAGGCCTGAAAAGTGGCCTTTTTTAACTGGGGGAGTTACTATTCCTTAGAAATCAGTAATATCAAGTCTTCTCTTCCCTTTTCTGAAGGTCTTCTTGGAGGACCAGAGAACACAAAGCTTTCTCAGACCTTAACTGAAGGGGCAGAAGAGTTGAATTTTTAACAGAGATTTTTTTCTTTCTAACTATTTGTCATGTATTTGAGTTAAACAGAAGAGGGCATTAAAAAAAAAAAAAAAAAAGCCAAGAGTTTTAAGTAGCGTCTTTCCTCTCTCAATCGCTCAGACTGAGGAGGGCCGCTGATAGCCTTAATTATAATATACCACCTTGAGGGAAGCTAAGATTTTGCCACCAATATTTTTCGTAAAAGTCACGGACAGGTCACGGGCAAAAAAGAAAAATTCACAGAAGCCATGAACTGTCTGTGACTTTTATGAAAAATATCTGTGACAAAATGGGGGTCTGTGGGTCCCCACACCACCTGAAGCCGGCAGTGACCAGGAGCTCAGGGGTACCCTGTGGCAGCTGGGAGTTGCGGGGTACCCTGCTGCCTGCCCCGCTGCCTGCAGCAGTTTGGAGCTCTGGGGGCCACCAGAGGCAGTGGGGGTACCCCGCCGCTCCCTGCCCCTGTGGCAGCGGGGAACCCTGCAGCTCCTGACCACCGCAGGCTGAAGTCATAGAGGTCACTGGAAGTCATGGATTCCGTGACTAAATCATAGCCTTAATTATAATTGCCTCTGAGAATAAGAAAAGCACTCAAACTAGAGAGACAGTGTGCTAGGAGTACCTAGAAAGAGCAAGCAGCAGAGTGACCATCACATCAGCAACCTGACGTGAGTATTGGGAGGAAGCTTCAAGTGTAATTAGACACCTTCTAGCTGTGGACTAATTGGAGGCCCAAATCAAGTCTGGAGACAACAACCTGACAGGATTCTCAGCACTCACCCCTTCCAGTAGTTGAGGGGTGGAGACTTCTCAACAGAGCAATGCCTCTGGATTTATTTGATGGACCCCTTCAAATCCTCCCTCATGTACTTTGCATCATTCTCCAGATAGCAAGTGCCTGGATACTGTACATTCTTAGGACTCCAGTTTAGTGACATATTTTGCCTAGGAACAAGGTATTTATACTACATTAGTGCCCACAGGCCCAACTCAGGATCAGGGCCCCATCATGTTGTGAAGAGACTCAAGACATCTCACAGCCTATGGTTGGTCTCTATTACTGCCCTCCCCCTACCCCCTTGGTACTTCATCCTGCTTCTATTTTGAACTGTATTATGCAGACTGCTAGCACCACATAGCTATAATGCCAACTTTCAATGGCAAATCACTAGGTCTGCTATGCTCTTAGCAAATTCCAGAGATCAAATTTTGCAATCTGCCAGTTAGTAAGATCAAAGCAGATAGTCATTTGCATTTTCATATCAAAGACAGCACTCCTTGAGCAGGCTAAAGTAGTGATGTTGCTGGGGGTGATAAAGGGGATGAAAGGCCAAATGCATTCAAAGTTTACCCTTTAGTGTCCCCAAAAGATTTCAAGTCATCCAAAAACCTCACTGTAACTTAAGAGTTATTTGTTCACAGCTTTCTGCTTACCTATTGTACACAGAGTACCCGCAAGCCGTTCTTTTTTAGGGGCTAAAAGGGAGTGGGAAGTACCTAATTTACCAACATAATAGGGGGTGACCCAGAGCCACCTTTGTTCTTTTGTAATAGAATCAGAGCAATTATTTTTGACCCCACCCCCAATTCCTTTGCTCAAGGATGTGTTGTACCATATTCCGGTAGAGGTTGGGAGTCACAAGAGAATTGCATTGAGGAACCTTCTGTGTGAAGACATGACTTCCCCTCTTCTATATTATAGTGCAGCACCCTGGAACCTCCCACAACGAGACACGACTGCATCCCCTCTGCTGTATCACAGCACAGCACCAAGGAACCTCCTGCACTGACACACAAGTTCTTTATATTCATACAGTTTCTCTCCCAACACATCTTTCGGGAAAGACATTACACTTTGATGCTAGATTAACAATGGATTCCTAGAGGGCCTCCCTGTAGTCTTCCAGTGCCTGCTCAATGCAGGCATATGAAAAACAGCACCATTTACGAATAGGGTTTCCTAACCAAAACAGATGCAGGTGGCCGTGAGTAGATCCAAGGACATTCAAACTGAAACCCCACATGTTCCATCTTTGGCTATAAACACATTCATCTCGCAAAAGAAACTCTGGAGGATCTGTACAATATTTAGCTAGTACGTGCCCACCACTGGTAGACAGGAAAATGGGGAGGGGGGAAGGGGGGCACCAGAAAGTGGATTCAGTGCGAAGCACTTTTTTTCTCTGATTTACCAATAAGCCAGAGCCCTCAACAGGATGCAATGGGTCATTTGTGGTGCCGGAAGTACTATGTTTTAGAGGATATCAAGCCCGGTTTTGTTCATTAAAGCTCACAGAAAGCTTTTCCCAAGGGTGTGCTAGCCCTGGCATCCCGATCCCACTCCACCTTGGGTAGCTACATTTTGCCTCCCTCGATCCCCCTGCAGTCATATTGTCCCGGTATTCATCTCCCAGGCCCGTCCCAGAGCGCTGCAGGCTCGGGGAGCTGCGCACGGCCCCCGAGCGGGGGTTGCTGGGCCGGCCACGGGCTCGCTCTGGCGCTAGCGGGTGCGCTGGGAAGGCGCGGGGCGCTGCCCGTCACCGGGGGGTGTGGGAGCCCCAGGCCAGCAGGCGCAGGACGCCCCGCTTCCGGTTACCTCGCAGCTGAACTCCATCTCGGCGTCCATGGTGATAATCCGCACCGTGAAGGTTTTCGGCTGTTTTCGCTTCAGGGAGCTGAAGCTCATCCGAGACGCGATGGCACCGGCCATGGTGAGGCGCGGGGGGAAGGGCTGAGAAGGCCCAAAGCCCGGCGGGGAGCCGGGCCGGGGGCCGCACAAGGCCCTAGCAGGTCAGCCAGCCCCCCCGGCTCGCAGCGGGGGGCCGCGCAAGGCAAGCGGGGGGCAGGGACGTTGCATCAGCCTGACTCCGGGCCCGCAGCGCACCCCAGCGCTCCTGCCTTGAGAGCGGGGCGGCCGGCGGCGGGCTCGGGAGCCTGGCGAGACCTGGGTCGGGCCCTGGCCCGCAGCGCGCGGCGGCCTCCACAGCTCCGGGGGCCGCTCGGGGATCGGGCCCTACCGGGGGGCGGGGCTGCTCTCAGGGGCGGGGGTCCGCACGAAGCAGAGCCGGGCAGGAACCAGCGCTACCTGCCTCACAAAGCTCCGCTCGCCTCAGCCAGCGCAGCCTAACCGCACCGCTCTCCGCCATTGGCCCAGGAGCCCGCCAGGGGCGGGACACCGCCCTTCCTCCCGCCTCCTGAGGGGCATCTCAGCCAATAGGACGTTCCTCCCGCCTAGACTTCGGAGTTATCTACATTTGACTGGCTATTGGCGCTGCCATTCGGTAGCTTTTGGTTCCCATACGGTCCCGCCTTCCCAGCAGGGTTGGTTGAGAGACTGCTGAGCAAGGCAGGCCCCTGGCGGGAAGGCGAAGCACGGGCTCTGGCTCCCCCTAGCGGTAGCCCTAACCCTGCTCAGCCTCACGCCCGGGGGTCCCCTCTAAGACCGCGAACCGGGAGAAAACTTCACAGCAGCACACATGGGCAGGGCAGGAGTGCTGAAACAATTCTTATAGTGGGGGGTGTTGATCATGGAAACCACGTATTTGGTCTTTGCTATTACTACTTCAAGTGAGGGGGGCAACAGCATCCCTAGTTCCAGCACCACTGTACATGGGATGAGGGGGGGCTCACAAATTTGTGCGTGCTCATGTTTGCCCCCGCCACAGCAGACTGATAGGATAGCACTATGTGTCATCGTCACGTCAGCATCACACCAGGACGACAGCCGTGCAAGACACTATGATGTTGCACGGCACAGTGAAAACATTGTTTACACGTACCCCTGGAAGGATTCGATTTTTATTGGTAAACATCAATTTCACCATGTACACACACAGACCCATGCAAAAACATCCCCATCAGTAATAATCAAAACTGGCAGATAGGTAAAAGAAGAAAAATGCTGCCTCAGAACTTATCAAAGCTTGAGTTAAGGATACTTTGTCTATTTTGACATGTTGACAATTGGTGCTTTAACAGTCATAGAGCTTTAACATTCTGAATTTCATCGTCTCTTGCCATTAAATAATTATTGTCTCAGCTGCCCTGCCCACAATTTCCTGCAACTGTAAACATTTTGATGGATCAAAAATTGAAAAATATGTTTAAAATCCATAATTGTAAATGTAAATAGACAAAAAAATAAAAATAAATGCTTATAAATAAACATTGATATTATCCATCAAAATGTTTACACTTGATTTTAGCCAAAAGGCTGAGAAGTGATATCAGTTGAAATTATTGAAAAAAAGAAATTGAAATTGAATTTTGCCAAACCTACTCACGGGCTAGCACTAGTAGAGGAAACTCCAGAAGGTGGCTGGCAAACCTGAGCTCCTAGGAATTTTACATGTAGCAAGAGTAGTGTCTACAGACTCATGGATTCTATTCCAACTTCTGCCACGCTCACCGTGAGATCTTAGGCCTGGTCTACACTATGACTTTAGGTCAAATTTAGCAGCGTTAAATCGAATTAACCCTGCATCTATCCACACAACGAAACCATTTACTTCGACATAAAGGGCTCTTAAAATCGATTTCTGTACTCCTCTCTGACGAGGGGAGTAGGGCTGAAATCAACATTGCCGGTTTTAATTAGGGTTAATGTGGACGAAATTAGACAGTATTGGCCTCCGGGAGCTATCCCACAGTGCACCACTGTTACCGCTCTGGACAGCAATCTGAACTCGGATGCACTGGCCAGGTAGACAGGAAAAGCCTCGCGAACTTTTGAATTTCATTTCCTGTTTGTCCAGCGTGGAGAGCACAGGTGACCACGCAGAGCTCATCAGCACAGATAACCATGCAGTCCGAGAATCGAAAAAGACCACCAGCATGGACCATACGGGAGGTACTGGATCTGATCGCTATACGGGGAGAGGATTCCGTGCTAGCAGAACTAAGTTCCAAAAGACTAAATGCCAAAACATTTGAAAAAATCTCCAAGGGCATGATGGAGAGAGGCCACAATAGGGACTCATATCAGTGCCACGTGAAAGTTAAGGAGCTCAGAGAAGCGTACCAGAAAACCAAAGAAGCAAACGGAAGGTCCGGGGGAGAGCCACAGACATGCCGCTTCTATGCTGAGCTGCATGCAATTCTAGGGGGGGCCGCCCCTACTACCCCACCCCTGACCGTGGATTCCAAAGAGGGGGTACTCTCAGCCATGCCTGAGGATTCTGCGGATGGGGAAAATGAGGAGGAGGACGAGCTTGCGGAGAGCACACAGCACTCCGGTCTCCCCAACAGCCAGGATCTTTTTCTCAGCCTGACTGAAGTACCCTCCCAACCCTCCATCCCAGACCATGAACCCATGGAAGGGACCTCAGATGAGTGTACCTTTGTAGATATAAAACATGGTTTAAAAGCAAGCGTTTTTTAATGATTAATTTGCCCTGAGGACTTGGGATGCATTCACAGCCAGTACAGCTACTGGAAAAGTCTGTTAACATGTCTGGGGGTGGAGCGGAAATCCTCCAGGGACATCTCTATGAACCTCTCCTGAAGGTACTCCAAAAGCCTTTGCAGAAGGTTTCTGGGCAGTGCAGCCTTATTCCGTCCTCAATGGTAGGACACTTGACCACGCCATGCTAGTAGCAAGTAATCTGGTATCATTGCATGACAAAGCCTGGCAGTGTGTGGTCCCGGTGTTTGCTGGCATTCAAGCAACATCCGTTCTTTATCTCGCTGTGTTATCCTCAGGAGAGTGATATTGTTCATGGTAACCTGGTTGAAATACGGGAGTTTAATTAAGGGGACAGAGATGGCCATTTGGTTTCTGCAGGGATCTCCCCTGATACCAGCCACGCGGTGGGGGGGAGGGGTAAAGCGATCATCCCAGATAATTGGATGGGTGGTGGGAGGGTTTAGTTTGGTTTCTGCTGCTGCACATTAACAGGAAAACCACAGCACTCAACGGGCTTTGCTTGGTATGGGAAAGGAGGGCGCTGCTTTAATGAAGGTTGCAGAAGCCGAAAGACTCTGTTGCCCAGCCCTGCATCTGTGATCTCTTAACACCAAAGCCGCAGGCACTCAATATAAGATGCAAAATGCGACCTTGTACCGAAATCACATGTGCTATGTAATGTGAATAGTGTTGTTCACTGTGAAAGAGTATAAGCATTGTTCTGTAAAATGTATCTTTTTAAATACTTCTCTCCCTTTTTTCCCTCCCTCCCTCCCGCAGCTTCAAATTTTTCAAGCCTCCCTCCTCCGTCCCAAAGGCTATCTCAGATAAGGCGGCGAAAAAAATGCTCGCGAGACTAAATGTTCTCGGAAATCATGCAATCGACCTGCGATGAAAGAGCTCATCTGAATGAGTGGAAGGACATGGTATCAAAGTACAGGAAAGATGCCAGTGAATATGAGGACAGGAGGGACGCTTGAGATGAGAGGTGGAGGCAGGAAGACCAGAGGAGGCAGGAAGACCAGAGGAGTCAGGATGCTACTGCGGGATCAAACGGACATGCTCCGGCGTCTGGTGGAGCTTCAGGAACGGCAACAGGATCACAGAGTGCCACTGCAGCCCCTGTATAACCGCCCTCCCCAAGTTCCATAGCCTCCTCACCCAGACGTATAAGAACATGGGGGGGGGGAGGCTCCGTGCACCCTGCCACTCCACCCCAGTGGACAGCCCAAGCAAAAGGCTGTCATTATTTTGAACTTTTGAAGTGGCCTTTTCCTTCCCTCCTCCCCTCCTCCAACACCCCATCCGGGATACCTTGTCAGTTCTCTCCCTCTTTTTATAATCAATTAATAAAGAATACATGATTTTTAAATGATAGTGACTTTATTTCCTTTGAAAGCAAGCTGTGATCGAAGGGGGAGGGTGGGTTGCTTACAGGGAATGAGTCAATCAAGGGGGCGGGTTTTCATCAAGGAGAAACAAACAGAATTTTCACACCATAGCCTGGCCAGTCATGAAACTGGTTTTCAAAGCTTCTCTGATGCACAGCGCTTCCTGGTGTGCTCTTCTAATTGCCCTGGTGTCTGGCTGCACGTAATCAGCAGCCAAGCAATTTGCCTCAGCCTCCCACCCCGCCATAAAGGTCTCCCCCTTACTCTCACAGCAGCAATAACAATGGGAATAGTGGTTTGGCTGAGGTATAAATGAGTCAGTAAAGTGCACCAGCGACCCTTTAAACGTCCAAAAGCACATTCTACCACCATTCTGCACTTGCTCAGCCTGTAGTTGAACAGCTCCTGACTACTGTCCAGGCTGCCTGTGTACGGCTTCATGAGCCATGGCATTAAGGGGTAGGCTGGGTCCCCAAGGATAACTATAGACATTTCAACATCCCCAACAGTTATTTTCTGGTCTGTGAAGTAAATCCCTTGCTGCAGCCGTTTAAACAGATTAGTGTTCCTGAAGATGCGAGTGTCATGAACCCTTCCCGGCCATCCCATGTTGATGTTGGTGAAACGTCCCTTGTGATCCACCAGTGCTTGCAGCACCATTGAAAAGTACCCCTTGTGGTCTATGTACTGGCTCCCCTGGTGCTCCGGTGCCAAGATAGGGATATGAGTTCCAACTATCGCCCCACCACAGTTAGGGAATCCCATTGCAGCAAAGCCATCTACTATGACCTGCACATTTCCCAGAGTCACTATCTTTGGTAGCAGCAGCTCAGTATTGCTTTGGCTACTTGGATCACAGCAGCCCCGACAGTAGATTTGCCCACTCTAAATTGTTTCCCGACTGACTGGTAGCTGTCTGGCGTTGCAAGCTTCCACTAGGCTATAACCACTTGCTTCTCAACTGTGAGGGCTGCTCTCATCTTGGTATTCTGGTGCTTCAGGGCAGGGGAAAGCAAGTCACAAAGTTCCATGAAAGTGCCCTTACGCATGCAAAAGTTTCGCAGCCACTGGGAATCGTCCCAGACCTGCAACACTATGCGGTCCCACCAGTCTGTGCTTGTTTCCCGGGCCCAGAATCGGCATTCCACGGCTATAACCTGTCCCATTAACAGCATGATCTCCAAAGCGCCGGGGCCCGCGGTTTGAGAGAATTCTGTGTCCATGTCCTCATCACTCTCGTTGCCGCGCTGCTGTAGCCGCCTCTTCCTCGCCTGTTTTTTCAGGTCCCAGTTCAGCATAAACTGCACGATAATGCGCAAGGTGTTTACAATGTTCATAACTGCTGTCTTGAGCTGAGCGGTCTCCATGCTTGCTGTGATATGGCGTCTGCAAAGTTCACCCAGGAAAAATGGCGCGAAACGATTGTCTGCCGTTGATTTCATGGAGGGAGGGGTGAGGCTGTACCCAGAACCACCAGCGACAATGTTTTTTGCCCCATCAGGCATTGGGATCTCAACCCAGAATTCCAATGGGCGGAGGAGACTGTGGGAACTATCGGATAGCTATGGGATAGCTACCCACAGTGCAACGCTCCAGAAGTCGACGCTAGCCTCAGTACATGGACGCACACCGCCAAATTAATGTGCTTAGTGTGGCCATGCACTCGACTTTATACAATCGGTTGCCAAAAATCAAATTCTGTAAATTCAAAGTAATCCCATAGTGTAGACATACCCTTATACAGGGTATTTCATTTCAGTGGGTCTCTCTCGTTCACCCCGTACTGTGGGTTTGCTAGCATAAGGGGTCACTAAGCTGATGGATCTGGGCCCTAGGGAATTTCCCCTATGTAAGGAGCTTTCCCTGATGGCATAGAGGAGACATGGGGGTGAGGCTAGAGTGCAACTGCACTCTAGTTATTCCAAGCTGTTGGAACAGTCATATGGACCCTAGGCAGCCAGGAGGTAAGTTGGGCTGCTCTGATCAGCTCTGGGGGATAAAGAAGCCCACAGCTGGCTCAGGACAGGCAAGGCACAAAGGAGACCCGGCCTTCTTGGGCCCTGTGCTGAGCTCAGCTCTGGCGCTGGAATGCAATGAGCTATATGTGTCAGCTTCCTTATCTGTAAAATAGGGATCCTGATCCTTCCCAGGAGAGAGTTAAAAACTGTGTTACCCACTCTTCCACAGTGGATCTACCTCCCTATAGTGGCTAGCCCCAGGCATAGGGGCTGGAACTAAGGGTGCTGGGGGTGCTGCAGCATCCCCTGGCATGAAGTGGTTTCCATCATATCCAGGGTTTACAGTTTGTTTCAATGGCTCTCAGCACCCCCACTATACAAACTGTTCCAGTGCCCCTGGTCACAGGGGCAGGTCAGGGAGCCAGGGTCCCATCACTTTTAAAAGCTCAGAGCACATGGCAGGAGGGGGATAAAAACCCTAAGCCAAAGGACCTAGCACCTCTATGCTGCTTGGAGGGCAAAGTGTTTCTAGGCATAAGCAAGAGCTCCCCAGCAACTTAGCCTGGGTTAGCCCTAAAGGACAATTACAGCTTGCTGATGATAGAAGCCTATATTACCTTTTGAAACTTGAGCTTGTAACCCATTTGTGTGTCTATGTTCACTTGCTTTAGCCTTGTAAATAACTCTCCAATGTCCTTTTACTGCTTGATAAATCTTCATGTAGTTTATTATAGGGTCGGCTACAAGCGTTGTCTTTGGATGAAACCTAAAGAGTAATTGGCCTGAGGTAAGTGATTGGTCCTTTGGGATTAGGAGTAACTCTGTGATTCTTGGTGTAAGGGGCCATCTATCACAGAACTACACTCACCTGGGTGGCAAGACAGACCAGAGCACCCATAGGGACTGTCTGTGACTCCGTGTTCAGGCTATGAAGGTGCCTGAGGAGTTTGCACTTGGTGCAATCGAAGTTTAGAACTCACAACCAATTTGGGGATGGTGCCCCGGTTTCTAACAGCCTGCTGTGAGGTTGGTACTCACGCTCTTGGGAGTGTCACACCACATATAGGGGTTCATGAGTCCACTTCAGCCTTGGCACTTGGAGCATTGCTGCGACTCACCGGTTCGGCACCTCCCACTGGACATCCAGGGAATTAGCTCACCAGCTTCCAGAGCGCTCTCTGTCAGCCGGTGTCTCACCTGTCGCTGGCCCCTGTGTCCCTCCTGGACCCCAGTGCCCCTTTCCCCAGTATCCCCACAGTCTCTGGGTCTCCCCTCCCAGGGGAACCCTCTATCCCCACCTCACCTCAGTATATGGCTACTGCCAGCCACCATCTAGCCCCTGCTCACTGGGGCGGATTGCAGTGTACACGCCATTCATCACTGGCAAAGGGGAGTTTGGACCTGCTGCCTTTGCCTACCCCAGGCTACCCCTCTGAAGCCCCAGTACCTGTTCTGGCCTTTATCAAGGCCTGCAGCCTGGGGGTTCTCCAAGCTGGAGCTCCCCAGCTCCTCTAGCCCTTCCCTAGCCCTGCTCCACTCTAGGTACCCTGCTCAGCAACCAGGTCCTCTCTCTATGACCAGAGAGAGACTCTGCCAGCTCCTGGATCACTGGCCTTTTATAGGGCCAGCTGTGGCCTGGCCGAGGTGTGGCCCAGCAGCAGCTGCTTCCCCAATCAGCCCAGCCTTTAGCTCACAGCCCAGGCTTACTGGTTCCCCGCCACAGCCCTCTCACAGGGCTGTTTTAAGCCCTTCAGGGCAGGAGTGGGGTTACTGCCCCGCTACAGAGCTAGTCCGTGTTCTTTATCCAGGCAATAGAGCTTCACGCACTGAAGTTCCAGGCCCAATCACTGCACCTGATGCCCCATCCAGGGGAACACGTCACATAAAGCAGGAAGGAAGAGAGGGGCAAAGCACTGTTTCTGTGATTCCATTTTTCAGGGGTGGCCAGACACGCAGCCTACAGTGTTCTCCAGTGAAGCTTGTGGGCATGGATGCCTCCATCTTCTTTATTGAAGCATGGCCTGTGCTGCAGCACCTACAGCTCCAGCTGAGCATTGTCATGGTCCACACTGCATTTGATGAGGAAGAACACCCTCATTGCTTCAGATGCGTGTGTGCAGGGGGGTCCTTCTGCCAGGTCTGGAGAACTCAGCAGAGGGATGGGAGACAGCAGATGTTGAGTTCTAATCCTGACCCTATCACTGCCATGCACTGTGGTGGTGGGTAAGTCACTGCTATGAACTAGAGGGTCACACACTGTGTTGCTCCTGTAGGTCAAGCTCTGTGTGTTATCCAGTATTTTAAGGGCAAACGGAGGTGAGGGGCTGGGGCTGGTTGTAGGGTTGCCAGGCATCTGGTTTTCAACCACAATGCCCAGTTGAAAAAGGACCAGTTTAAAAGAGAACTAGATAAATTCATGGAGGTTAAGTCCATTAATGGCCATTAGCCAGGATGGGTAAGGAATGGTGTCCCTAGCCTCTGTTTGCCAGAGGATGGTGATGGATGGCAAGAGAGAGATCACTTGATCTCTCTCTGTTCACTCCCTCTGGGGCACCTGGCATTGGCCACTGTCAGCAGACAGGATACTGGGCTGGATGGACCTTTGGTCTGACCCAGTACGGCCGTTCTTATGACCCTGCTGACCAGGCCATTAAAATTCCAGCTGGCTGTCCCCAGCGGGGCTAATGTAGGCTCCCTGCCTGCCCTGGCTCCGCGTGCCTTCCAGAAGCAGCTGGCATGTCCCTCTAGCTCTTAGGCACAGGCATGGCCAAGGGGGCTCCGTGCGCTGCCCCCACCCCGAGCACTGGCTCCACACCTCCCATTGGCCAGGAACCATGGCTAATGGGAGCTGCAGAGGCAGCGCCTGCGGGTAAAGGCAGCATGCGGAGCCACCTGGCCACCCCTTGGCCTAGGAGCCGGCGGGACATGCCAGCCTCTTCTGGGAGCCACCTGAGATAAGCAGCAGGGAGGGGGGAGGAGCGGGAACGTGGCACACTCAGGGGAGGAGGCAGGGCCGGGGTGGGGATTTGGGGAAGGGGTTGGAATAGGGGCAGGGATGGGGAGGAGTTGGGGCGGGGACTTTGGGGAAGGGGTTAGAATGGGGGATAGGCAGAGGCGGGAAGGGGCAGGGCAGCGGTGGAGTCAGGGTGGGGCCGGAGGCAGAGGGGGGGGTCGGCGCAGCAGAAGTTGGCGCCTATGCCCCTTCCCACACTCTGAACCCCTCAGGCCTAGCCCAGAGCCGCCACCTGCACCCCAAACCCTTAATCCCTGGCCCCACCCCAGAGCCCGCACCCCCAGCAAGAGCCCTCACCCACTCCTGCACCCCCTACCCTAGCCAGGAGCCCCCTCCTGCACCCTGAGCCCCTCATTTCTGGCCCCATTCCAGAGCCCACATCCCCAGCCCAGAGTCTGTACCCCCTCCCACACTCCAAACCCCTTGATCCCCCTACCCCCCAGCCTCCTGCAGGCCAAACCCCTCATCCCCAGCCCCATCCCAGAGCCCACCCCCCCAGGTGGAGCCTTCATTCCCTACCTCACTCCAACCCCCTGCCCCAGCCTGTTGAAAATGAGCAAGTGAGCAAGGGTGGGGAAGAGCATGCGAGGGATGGAGGGGCAAATGGAGTGGGTGGGGGTGGGGCCTCGGGGAAGGGGTGGGGCAAGGGTGTTCGGTTTTCTGCAAATAGAAAGTTGGTAACCCTAGCTGGCTGATGTGGGGGCCAGGGGCCAGTGGAGGGTGGTCTGGTGGTGCTGGGGTTGGGGGCCTGGCTGGGGCCTGGCCAGAGTGGAGGCAAGTACCCTGGGTGAGAGGGAGGGCAGCTGGCTGGAGAGGGACATGGGCCCCAGTGGGGGGCAGGAATCTGGCTGGGGGAGCTAGCTGGAGTGGGGGAAGGGACCTGGCTGGGTGTACTGCTCTGCTTTCATATGCATGGCAGCATGTAGCCCCCAAGTAACAGATGCCCCATGTTCCCATTATGGACCCCGAGAGAAGTGCCCGTTAACTGAATGTGGGGCTTCACTTGGCCAGTTAGAGCAGCACTTCAGCAACACCCTCTTCTGGAGCCCCAGCATTTCTGCTCAGTCACCCCTGCCTAGCTCCTGCTGCCCTCTCCCACTGCAAAGATCAATCCCCCGTCCTACTTGTCCTCCCCACATCAGGGATTTTACTCAATCCCCTCACCCCTGCCAGAGTCAGCCCTATACAGCCCATTCTCATCCCTCAGTTTCCCCAGCTGAGGATGATAGTTCTCCCCAGGCCACTAGATTGTGTTGCCTCCACTGTGAAAAATACACTGACAGTACCGACCCCTACCCAGCACAGCCTGACAAGTCATCGTAAGTTGATGCTCTGAACCGCTGTCCTGGCCACTTAAAGTTGTAACTTGTTTGTATTGCAGTAGCACCTGGCAACCCTAGTCACGGCCCAGGCCCTCCTGGTGCTAGGCTCTGTACAAATGCAGGATAAAGAGATGGTCCCTGCCCCAGAGGGCTTACACACTGCAATCTCTCCTCTACACAGGCTGGCTGACCTATCCCAGTGCCTGGGGGAAGAGTGGGACATGAAGCAAAGGGTACTCGGTCCAGACTGGCACGTGCTCCTGCATGCAAGGAAATTCAATCCCAGCCGTGGCTTGCCTAAGGCTACTGAATCTATTAGCTGTAGTGGAAGCTTTATTAAAACCCAGCAAGCGTAGTACCGTTCCACATGCATGGGCTCTTTCACACCTCCCACTTGCTGTGTGGCCTCTGAATTGTCACCCTGAATTGTTTAGAAACCTGAGGAATGTCAAAGCTATTAAATGCTTTCATAACTTACCTCCCCCTGCTCAACCTCGGTGTGCAAGGGATGAGAGATGACGCTGGATCTTCCATTTGTAACACTGAAATCAGCCCGATGGTAACAGATTGAGCTGTTCCTGTGGCACAGAATGGGAGCCCTGGCTACAGGTGACTTGTGGGCTTAGAAGAGCATTTAAAAAAAAAATCAAGAATGCAGGAAACAATGCCTCATCCTGGCTGTCTGCCAAACACTTTTGCTTTATCCTCTGTAGAAGGGAGCCACACCAAATATATATTAAGCATTATTGTAAATCATGCCCCCTCCAGGCCAGAGAGGATTAGCGTAGAGGTGACCTGCAAGGAGAAAAAAATTGCCTTGCTGTGCTTGCTCCTTTTTGATGGATAGAAGTTTTTTTTAAGTCCCCCCCTCCTCATTTTTATACCTTAGAAATAGCAGGAATATCAAGTCAGGTGTCTCCTAATTTAGCTAGAAGACATTTGTTTGAAAAGGGGGGAGGGTCATTGTTGAATCTTTAACAAAGAGAGCTTTTCTCCCAACTGCTACTGAGCATTTGAGTGAATATATGTTAAACAGTTTTCAACAGTATGAATTACAATCACTTTCTGTCTCAGCTACTCAGGTTTCACTGCCCATGTAGTTGTGATGTCATAGTCCTAAGACATCTATAGAGTCTTCCAGGAAAAAAAGACTAGAAAATACATTAATTTATACAGTAAACAATAGAAATTCCTTTTCAGGCTCTCTTTATACATCAAAAGGATGAATAACAAAGAGAAACCAACTCATTGTAGGTAATTGATTTATTGGTCTTGGTCTTGTTTTATTTATTCTGTTTATGTTGTGATGGCATCTAAAGGGCTCAAGCAAGTCTGGGCCCCATGCATGCTAGGCACTGTACAAAGACCTAGTAAATGACAGTGTGTGCCCCAGAGAGGTTACAGTCTAAGGCCCTGATGCTGCCAAGAGGACTGTATGAACAAACCTCTGCACCAGAGAAGTCAATGAGACTCCATGCAGGGATGAGGGCTCACAGATGTGGTTCTCTTTGTAGGATGGGGATCGAAGAGACAAGACAGTAGGAGACTAAAAAACAAATAGGCTGCAGGGAGAAGGGGCAAGGAGGATGGGGCAGACAGGAGGCGGGTTTAGCACACATTGTAACCAATCAGTAGCAGCAGCAGTCACAGCAATCTTCTGTCCGTTTCCAAAGGGCTTTGCAAGGAGCGTTTGAAGATCTCCAGTGAGCCATCTTAGAAAAGAAATAAGGGAAAGATTGGATTTTGATTTAAAGGGATATTGATATCCCTCACTCTTTTGCCCCCAAATGACCTTGCCTTTTACTAAGCAACCCCTTTGACTAGTCCAGCTGAAAGCACGTGTTACAGCGCTTTTCCTTTTCCCCATTTGTGCTGTCAGTTTGTTGATGTTTCATTCAATCTGGGCAGTGAACTCAACTGGTCAATTTAGCTTTCTGGCCATTATTCTTTTTAAGCACTGATCCTACACTCAGCACAGCACCATACACAGAAGATGACTTGGGGGAAATCCTGGCCCCAGTGAAATCAATGGGACTTTTGCCTTTGTGTTCAGCGGCACCAGGATTTCACCCGCAGAGCCTACCCCCAAGGAGCTTTCAGTCCAAGACTCCACTGCAAACACACAAGCACATGCTTAACCTTACACACACAGGTAGTCCTCTTGACTTCAGTGAATTTAAGGGCCTGATTCTGCTAACACCTTAAGCTGTTGTGTAATTTTATCCCTGTGAGTGGTCTATTATAGGTACATATGTGTTCCCATTACTGTAGCCTGCAAGCTCTTCCAACTCTAGTGTATCCTCAGGACATCCTGGTGAAGCGGGGCAGTACTGTTATCCCCATTGTACAGAGCGGAAACTGAGGCACAGAAAGACTAAGGTCATCTAGGAAGTCCATGGCAGAGCAATGACTTGAACTCATGTCTCAGTGGTAGGTCAGGGCTCTAACCATCAGACCAGCCTTCCTCTCAAGTCCCATTGACCTCACCTCTGTATCATGCTTCTCCTTTATATGAGCCCAGGGACCCCCTTGCTCCTTTTCCCATCTTTCTTTTCTTTTTCTACTGCCAGATGCTTTCTCTCTCTAGTGTGACAGGATCAGGCCAGATGGCTACAGAAGAGTGATCCTGTTGGTATCCAGGAAGTGGGCGGGCAAAGCCCACCCACTGCGAAAGGACCTCCCCCGAGCCTAAGGGGAGGATCCACAGGTCTGTGATACCAAATAAATACAGGGGACAAATAATGAAAAAAAACAGGAACGGGAGTGAGGTCATAGGGCTAAACGAAGGGAACCTGATGGGGACACCGAGCAGAGAACCCCAGACAGTGCCCACTGCTCCTCGAAGGCGTCAAGGGAGGCAGCGGACACCGCCCAGAGGAACTCTGCCCTGATGCGTGAACATACGGAGGAGCGGAAATAGGCCCCACAGTCACAGGAAATCCTGTCGGCCTGGTTTTGTAGATGGCTAGTTGGGCCAGGGCTAAGAGGAGGTTGATAAGGAGATCCTGCGACTTTGTGGGGCCATGGATGGGGAGTGCATAGATGAACAGGTGAGGGGAAAAGTGCAACCAAAACCATAATAATATAACTAAGAGGAGCCGGAATAGGGGCTGCAACCTGGTGCACTCTAGATAAATGTGCGCCAGGGTTTCCTTCATGCCGCAAAAGGGCAGGTGTTTGGGATAGGGGTAAACCGCGCCAAGCACACGCCCGTGCTCACGGCCCCATGAAGGAGCCACCAACTGATATCCCCGGCGGGCCTTGGAACCAGGTTGGAGTATAGGCTGGCCCTCGAGAGGTGGCAGGAGGTCCTGCCATTTTGTGTCGGGGCGGGACGCAAGGGTGAGGAAGTGAAGAGTGTGGAGCATGAGCGTGTACAGATGTTTCTTTGGTGCAGTCTGGAACAGAACCGGCTGCAGATCGTGCAGTCGGCTCACAGTGAAAGGGCGGGGGGGGCCGGTTGGGTCCACGGGGCAGGGGCCCGATGAAAAGGTCTACAGGGTCTGGGGGGGAGGGTGGGCAGGGCGTGCCCTCTCACAGGACCCAGTTGAGGTAGGCCTGAGCAGCAGGCGGTAAAGCGGCCTTCACCTTTTGAAGTATGCGCTGGGGAGTGCGAGGTCTGGAGAGCCCCATGCACTGAGCGAGCGTCAGGGGATCCAGCCAGTCTCCCCGGTCGTAATCCAGGAGGTCTCCTACCCTGGTGACTTCTGCCAAGACCAGCCTCTGACGCACCCCGGGGGACTCCGCCACCTGCACACGAAGCTGGGGGTTGTGTAGCAGGGGCTCCGTGAGATCAGCCCCCACGATGGCCACCACGGACCTGGTCATTGAAAACAGCTTCCAGGTCCGGAGGAGGTCTTGGTAGAAGACTGGTAGCCCGGAGAGGTCTTGCGGAAGGCCTCTCGGATGAAGATAAAGGAGATGCTGGTCATATCGGAGCCCTTGGAAGCGGCGCAGTAAGGCGTGCGCCAGTACTCTCCACACCGGATTACCTGCACCATACAGGAGCCTCTGCAGGGCCTGGAGGTGGAAGACATGGACCTGAGTGTGTAGGCACTTCAGGCCCTGCCCCCCCCCCCCCCCCCCGCTCCTCCAGGGGCAGGTGGAGGACCCCTGCAGAGACTCAGTGCATTCTTGGCCAAAAGAACTCCAGAATCGCCGTCTGGAGGTTGGCCAGGAAGCCCGGGGCCGGGACCAGGGTGTTGAGATGGTACCAGAGCATGGATAGGACTAGTTGATTGAGCACCAGTGCCCTCCCTCGGAGGGAGAGGCACCGGAGTAGTCCTGTCCATTTCCGGAGCCACTCCGACACCCTGCCCTCTAAACCTTGCCAGTTCTCCGGCGGAGACGGATGAGTGGCAGAAAGGTAAACGCTGAGATAGAGCAGTGGACCTGCGCTCCACTGGATGGCCTGAAGCACGGGTGGGAGGGAGCTCGCCACCCATCCCCGACCACCAGACCAGAGCTCTTGACCCTGTTGACCCGGGCGGAGGAGGCTGCCGAGTACACGGTCTGGCAAGCCTCCACCCGCGCCAAGTCACCCGGGTCCTGGACCACGAGGAGCACATCGTCGACATATGCCGACAGGACCAGCCGCAGCTCCGGCTCTCAATGCACCAACCCATCAGCCTCTGACGGAGGAGACAGAGAAAGGGCTCGATCGCCAGAGTGGGTGGAAGCTGGTAGCGGGGCTGCAGCAGTGGCGGTAGCTCCTGCCATGGGGGGCCCGGTTTTTTTAGTGGGGCCCTTACCCTTCTTTCTTCCCTGACCTTTCCCACCGGCTGGGGGGGCTCCCCCTGAATCGGAAGGGGCAAGGGATGTGGCAGCAGCAGAGGTTTTCCCGGTACTCACCGCTGCCGGTGTCCCAGCGGGGGGGTGGGGGTGGGGCGGTAGCAGGTGGGTCAGCAGTGGCAGTTGAGGTAGAGGCTTGGGGAATGGACGCAGGGGCAGGTGGAGGAGGGGTGGTGGGATCATCGTGAGGGGTCTCTCCCGCCGTGGCCCCCTCCATAATGAGTGCAGAGAGGGGGACAAACAGCAAGTGGAGTGGGGGGAGAGGAGGCAACCACTCCTCCTGCTAGGCTGCAGGCAGGGGAGGAGGGCGCCAGAAGGGGAGGGCTAAATGGGCGTGGGGAGCTATCAAGGACTTAGGGAGGGGAGGGTGTCAGTCACCGACTCAGAGTGGAATTCTGGCTCCTCTAGCTGCACTAGGGGATTGGGCGTGATAACAGCATAAGGGAGTGCAGTGAACAAGGGTAAACTCAAATAGGGGAGGGGCACAAGCACATGGGAGGGGGCATGGGCGCACGAGGGGAGGGGCTAATCAGGGTTGGGGGGACCACGGGGTAGGGGGGAAAAGAATCGAGCTGGGAATGGGGCAGAGGGACCAAGGGGCTAGCTTCAGGGCTAGGGCAGGACAATCAGGGCTGCAGAGGGAAACGGGCAGGACAGACAAACGTTGCAAAGGAGAGGGGGTCAGTCCAAGGGTGGGGGATGTGCGCCCACGAGCACTTGTACGGAAAGTCAATGTTTGGCTGGCTACTGCTACAGGCCCAAACAATGGAAGTGGCGTGGCAAGCCAGGTGAGTAGCTCAGTCCCAGAGGCAGGAGGTCGAGACAGATGGAAAACAGCCAGTGGGGGTGGTGGAGGGGGCAACAATGATGGTGGGGGCGAAGAGGGACATGGATAGACCGGGGGCAGGCTCCACACCACACCCCCAGTGTCTAGGGTTACCATTCGTCCGGATTTACCCGGACATGTCCTCCTTTTCGTGCTAAAAATAGCGTCCGGGGGGAATTTGTAAAGTACTCACAATGTCCGGGATTTCCCCCCTCCCCCGGCAGAGCAGAGCGAGCGGCTGGGAGGGCTGCAGAAAAGTCCCGGGCTGGACTCAGGAGCAGCTGTAGAGGAGCCGGATCCGCCCTGCATTCTGAGCAAGCAGCTCTCCCCTGCAACCCGGTCCGGCAGCACTGTGCAGGGCCAGGGACCGGGTTTTGTTGTGCTGGGGAGCGCAGCCACGTGTCCGGCTCGGCTGGCACAGAGCCCAACACCCTGTTCTGAGCAGCAGGGTAAGGGGGCAGGAGAAGGGACAGGGAGGTTCTGGAGGGGGCAGTCAAGAAACGGGGGGGGGGGCTTTTTGGGGGGAGTGGAGAAAGTTTTGGGCAGTCAGGTAGGAGGTAGGGTCCTGGGGGG